>NW_007181952.1:0-832 GCF_000164805.1 Carlito syrichta
GAGTAGCCAGAATTACAGGCACGCGCTACCATGCCCGGCTAATTTTTTGTTTTATGGTAGAGATGAGGTCTCGCCTGCCCAGGTGGGTCTCGAACCTGCGGGCTCAGGCAATCCACTCTCCTCAGCCTCCCAAAGAGCGGAATTACAGGCTGAGCCACTGAGGCTGGCTCCTGTTGCCATTTTATACTGCCAAATTATTTACCGTTTTTCTAGTAGTCCTAGCAAGTATGATCGTACATCTAGGAAACTCGAGAGAATCAGGTTATATACAATAAAATTAATAAGAGAATATGGTGAGATAGCCACATTTAGATAGGAGCTAAATAAAATTGATAGCTTCTCCGTATTTGCAATAAACTCACAGAAATAGAAACAAGAAAATTTTCTGTCACAACAATGAAAAGAACTATAAAATAACTACAGTTAGATTTAACAAGTAAACTGCAAGACCCATCTAATAAGAACCATGAAAATGTACCATATTTCAGAAACAGAAAGACATATCAAATACTTGATAGAAAAGTGAAAGAAACAATAATGATGAAAGTATACATTCTCCCAAGTTAGCAATTCAAATTCGAGTGGAAATTAGTTTTATTTGTTTTTTACTGTTGGGAAAAAAATACCACATGATTTATGTGGAAAACAAAACTCCCAAGACTAACCAATAAAAGACTATCAGAGAGGCCTATGGGATGTCAGAATATTAGCCACGTGTCATGTCAACCAGAATTGGGTGCACATGGTGTAGGTGAATGAGCAGGCCCGCAGGTCAGTGGCACACAGTAAGAGTGGAGTTCAGACTTGAGGGGTCATGCCTTTCAGGAAAGAA
>NW_007181953.1:0-738 GCF_000164805.1 Carlito syrichta
AAAGAGCGGAATTACAGGTTGAGCCACTGAGGCTGGCTCCTGTGCCATTTTATACTGCCAAATTATTTACCGTTTTTCTAGCAGTCCTAGCAAGTATGATCGTACATCTAGGAAACTCGAGAGAATCAGGTTATATACAATAAAATTAATAAGAGAATATGGTGAGATAGCCACATTTAGATAGGAGCTAAATAAAATTGATAGCTTCTCCCTATTTGCAATAAACTCACAGAAATAGAAACAAGAAAATTTTCTGTCACAACAATGAAAAGAACTATAAAATAACTACAGTTAGATTTAACAAGTAAACTGCAAGACCCATCTAATAAGAACCATGAAAATGTACCATATTTCAGAAACAGAAAGACATATCAAATACTTGATAGAAAAGTGAAAGAAACAATAATGATGAAAGTATACATTCTCCCAAGTTAGCAATTCAAATTCGAGTGGAAATTAGTTTTATTTGTTTTTTACTGTTGGGAAAAAGATACCACATGATTTATGTGGAAAACAAAACTCCCAAGACTAACCAATAAAAGACTATCAGAGAGGCCTATGGGATGTCAGAATATTAGCCACGTGTCATGTCAACCAGAATTGGGTGCACATGGTGTAGGTGAATGAGCAGGCCCGCAGGTCAGTGGCACACAGTAAGAGTGGAGTTCAGACTTGAGGGGTCATGCCTTTCAGTGAAAGAACATTTGGGCGACTGCACACAGGACCTGGTGGTGGGGG
>NW_007181954.1:0-996 GCF_000164805.1 Carlito syrichta
GGCTGAGCCACTGAGCCTGGCTCCTGTTGCCATTTTATACTGCCAAATTATTTACCGTTTTTCTAGCAGTCCTAGCAAGTATGATCGTACGTCTAGGAAACTCAAGAGAGTCAGGTTATATACAATAAAATTAATAAGAGAATATGGTGAGATAGCCACATTTAGATAAAATTGATAGCTTCTCCGTATTTGCAATAAACTCACAGAAATAGAAACAAAAAAATTTTCTGTCACAACAATGAAAAGAACTATAAAATAACTACAGTTAGATTTAACAAGTAAACTGCAAGACCCATCTAATAAGAACCATGAAAATGTACCATATTTCAGAAACAGAAAGACATATCAAATACTTGATAGAAAAGTGAAAGAAACAATAATGATGAAAGTATACATTCTCCCAAGTTAGCAATTCAAATTCGAGTGGAAATTAGTTTTATTTGTTTTTTACTGTTGGGAAAAAAATACCACATGATTTATGTGGAAAACAAAACTCCCAAGACTAACCAATAAAAGACTATCAGAGAGGCCTATGGGATGTCAGAATATTAGCCACGTGTCATGTCAACCAGAATTGGGTGCACATGGTGTAGGTGAATGAGCAGGCCCGCAGGTCAGTGGCACACAGTAAGAGTGGAGTTCAAATTTGAGGGGTCATGCCTTTCAGTGAAAGAACATTTGGGTGACTGCACACAGGACCTGGTGGTGGGGGAATGTAAGGAGATCCTGAGGGTACACTAGGCTCCATAAATATGGAACGCTTGGTATGGCACAAAGTGCCACACAATCTAAAGACAAATGCTGCAATCAAGACAAGTATGTTCATAAAGAAAGCAATAGTAAGTTAGGTAGATATCTATAATATACAAAGAACTCTCAGAAGTGTATAAAGACAAAACAACTCAGTAGGGAAAAATTTAAAATTGGCTCTGGCAGAGAGTTCATTGTAATGAAAAATATACTAAACCTTGGAATTTTATGGTAATCTCAGTTTTT
>NW_007181954.1:2309-3215 GCF_000164805.1 Carlito syrichta
AGGTATTGGTTAACCATCTATAAAACAAGTTCTACTATCCTGGTCCTAGGAAATTGATTGAACCAGGAACTGAGACACCAAGAGTGTCTTTCTGAGTCAAACTGTGATCAGATTCCCCCGCTCTGAGACTCAAAAGCAAGAGAAGAGATGACCCAAGAGAGTGAGAATATAAGACTGAGTTGACTGTCACAAAAAAGAAGCAAGAGACCACTTTCCAGGGCTGCCTCAGAGCCCAGAGTGTCTAACCTTGCAACTAATGATCACTTCTCCCTTTCTCTAAAGCTCAGGGCAGAGCCTCTTTTCAAAGCAAGCCAGAGAAAACTTAGCACACAGATGGTTTATCTGATAAGGGATGCAGTAAATAAACGTTTCGATGATGCAACTCTCAAGGTCAGGGTCACTCTTTCTACAGGGAACGTGGAGTCTGCTTTTTGGAGTTGATTTCTCACTCTCTGTCATGTCACTTTACTTCCTCTCAGACTCCGTATCCTCTCAGGATCCCTTTTCAATTCTCAGTATGTGACCTCTGTGTGTGAAATGACATTTAGAGATCATAGAGATGGAAAACTGATCATCCCTCGGTCCACGTGTGACTTCCAAGCCTTGGAAGCTCCATTTTCCCAAGCGCTGTTTGCAATTGGTTTGTTAGCTGACAGCATCTGAGTGGCCACTTGAGGGATTTTGGTGAAACATGGGAAAAGTACTACTTCTAAAAGGAGTGAGCGCTCCCATCTGATTCCAGTTATGACCAGTATCAGATGTGACCGTCTGCATGGATATCCAGTTCCAGTTCCATGTGGTTCTTGTGGTCTGACAATTAAGTTCGCGGCCAGGCCACCGTGCACTTACCTTGACAGCCCTTGTACAAACAACCTGGCAAGGTTTCATAACCTTGGTGTATCAGTG
>NW_007181955.1:0-915 GCF_000164805.1 Carlito syrichta
CAATAAACTCACAGAAATAGAAACAAGAAAATTTCTGTCACAACAATGAAAAGAACTATAAAATAACTACAGTTAGATTTAACAAGTAAACTGCAAGACCCATCTAATAAGAACCATGAAAATGTACCATATTTCAGAAACAGAAAGACATATCAAATACTTGATAGAAAAGTGAAAGAAACAATAATGATGAAAGTATACATTCTCCCAAGTTAGCAATTCAAATTCGAGTGGAAATTAGTTTTATTTGTTTTTTACTGTTGGGAAAAAAATACCACATGATTTATGTGGAAAACAAAACTCCCAAGACTAACCAATAAAAGACTATCAGAGAGGCCTATGGGATGTCAGAATATTAGCCACGTGTCATGTCAACCAGAATTGGGTGCACATGGTGTAGGTGAATGAGCAGGCCCGCAGGTCAGTGGCACACAGTAAGAGTGGAGTTCAAATTTGAGGGGTCATGCCTTTCAGTGAAAGAACATTTGGGTGACTGCACACAGGACCTGGTGGTGGGGGAATGTAAGGAGATCCTGAGGGTACACTAGGCTCCATAAATATGGAACGCTTGGTATGGCACAAAGTGCCACACAATCTAAAGACAAATGCTGCAATCAAGACAAGTATGTTCATAAAGAAAGCAATAGTAAGTTAGGTAGATATCTATAATATACAAAGAACTCTCAGAAGTGTATAAAAGACAAAACAACTCAGTAGGGAAAAAATTTAAAATTGACTCTGGCAAGAGAGTTCATTGTAATGAAAAATATACTAAACCTTGGAATTTTATGGTAATCTCAGTTTTTTTTAGAAATGCTCATGTCAGTATACTCAACTAAATTCTCATAGATGAAATGATAGAGAACTTGAGAAGGCAGACAGCAGTAGAAATGAAAGTGATCTTTTTTTAAAAAA
>NW_007181956.1:0-792 GCF_000164805.1 Carlito syrichta
AAAGACAATCATATTTCTTTACACCAATAATAAACAAACAGAAACCCAAATAAAAAGCACAATTTTATTCACAATAGCCACGCAAAAAAAGGAAAACCTTGGCATCTTCCTAACCAGAGACATGAAACATCTCTACAATGAAAACAACATAACACTGCTCAAAGAAATCAACGATGACACAAACAAGTGGAAAAATATCCTATGCTCATAGATTGGAAGAATCAACCTTGTGAAGATGTCCATCTTACCTAAGACAATCTACAGATTTAATGCAGTACCCATCAAATTATCAGCAACATTCTTCTCAGATCTAGAAAAAACAATAGAGAAATTCATATGGATATACAAACGACCAAGAATACTCAGAACAATCCTCAGAAAAAAAAAAAATAGCAGGAGGTATCACACTACCAGACTTTAAACTTTACTATAAAGCTACAATCATCAAAACAGCTTGGTATTGGTACAGAAACAGGCATATAGACCAATGGAATAGAATTGAGATTCCAGAAGCAAAACCTCAATTTCTCAACAAACTCATCTTCGAAAAACCATCCACCACCCACCACTGGGGGTGAGGAGAACCTATTCAGTATATGGTGCTGGGAAAACTGGCTGACCACATGCAGAAGATTCAAACAAGACCCCTATGTAATCCCATACACAAAAATTAACTCTAGATAGATCAGAGACCTAAATGTAAAACCTCAAACCATAAGAACTTCAGAAAATGCAGGACATACCCTTATGGAATTTGAAACTGGCATCCAATTCCTGAGCAAAACCTAAATG
>NW_007181957.1:0-827 GCF_000164805.1 Carlito syrichta
TTCGCATCTTCCTAACCAGAGACATGAAACATCTCTACAATGAAAACAACATAACACTGCTCAAAGAAATCAACGATGACACAAACAAGTGGAAAAATATCCTATGCTCATAGATTGGAAGAATCAACCTTGTGAAGATGTCCATCTTACCTAAGACAATCTACAGATTTAATGCAGTACCCATCAAATTATCAGCAACATTCTTCTCAGATCTAGAAAAAACAATAGAGAAATTCATATGGATATACAAACGACCAAGAATACTCAGAACAATCCTCAGAAAAAAAAAAATAGCAGGAGGTATCACACTACCAGACTTTAAACTTTACTATAAAGCTACAATCATCAAAACAGCTTGGTATTGGTACAGAAACAGGCATATAGACCAATGGAATAGAATTGAGATTCCAGAAGCAAAACCTCAATTTCTCAACAAACTCATCTTCGAAAAACCATCCACCACCCACCACTGGGGTGAGGAGAACCTATTCAGTATATGGTGCTGGGAAAACTGGCTGACCACATGCAGAAGATTCAAACAAGATCCCTATGTAATCCCATACACAAAAATTAACTCTAGATAGATCAGAGACCTAAATGTAAAACCTCAAACCATAAGAACTTCAGAAAATGCAGGACATACCCTTATGGAATTTGAAACTGGCATCCAATTCCTGAGCAAAAACCTAAATGCACGGATCATAAGAGATAAAATACAAAAGTGGGGCCTCATTAAACTGACAAGCTTCTGCAAAGCCAAATAAACCATCAAGAGAGCAGGAGACAGCCACAGACTGGGAAAACGTATTTGCCAACTCCATGTCTGA
>NW_007181958.1:0-789 GCF_000164805.1 Carlito syrichta
GCACTCATTTCACTCAGTCTGACACCATTGACATGCTCATTCCTACATGTGAAGTATCGACATAACATGCTCGGCTATGCTCATTCAAGCCGTACCTTGAGAATCGTGTATTACACCGTACAGCACACAGGAATCAAACTACTGGAAAACACCTCACAATGCAGTAAACCTTTGACGCGGCATGTCCCAAGCTGATGCACACTCACAGCCAGCAAGCCAAGCCTGTCAGCTCTTCCTCGTAAATGCCGACGGAAGAGCAATGGCTTTGGATAGGAGACGGACAGGTCAAATCAAAAACACTTTAGAATTCAATAGGTGAACAAATCATGCTTTCCCAAAGATGACAGCGAACCGGTCACGTCGCTCAGTGTGGCACCATGGAGTTGTGCACTTTGTATACAGGAAACGTTGAATGCAGCTCTGCTAGGCCTATGCACTCAATGTAGGATCATATACGCTGAAAAACAGGGAGAATCAGGTGTCACGCCAAAGACCAAGCCAGTATAATACTTGTTGCCCCCCCCATTCAGTGACGTGCCGTTTTGAGGAATGTCTCCCATGGAAGACTGTTGTTTTCCGGAAAGCAAACAATGGCTCTCGGGCCTCGTTGGCAAATGAACCCGCAGAGCCATTGTATTCCGTGTGAGACGCCCGTGTCAAAAGAGAAAACTTTTCAGCATTCTCCGCTGAATGAAGCATGCTTGGCTACCCATGGCTGTGGAGATCTGGATCCAGTCAGTGCAGCACTGAAGTTGCACTCTGGTCACAAATGCTCCCTGCCTAGTATGG
>NW_007181959.1:0-1134 GCF_000164805.1 Carlito syrichta
CCGACATAACATGCTCGGCTATGCTCATTCAAGCCGTACCTTGAGAATCGTGTATTCCACCGTACAGCACACAGGAATCAAACTACTGGAAAACACCTCACAATGCAGTAAACCTTTGACACGGCATGTCCCAAGCTGATGCACACTCACAGCCAGCAAGCCAAGCCTGTCAGCTCTTCCTCGTAAATGCCAACGGAAGAGCAATGGCTTTGGATAGGAGACGGACAGGTCAAATCAAAAACACTTTAGAATTCAATAGGTGAACAAATCATGCTTTCCCAAAGATGACAGCGAACCGGTCACGTCGGTCAGTGTGGCACCATGGAGTTGTGCACTTTGTATACAGGAAACGTTGAATACAGCTCTGCAAGGCCTATGCACTCAATGTAGGATCACATACGCTGAAAAACAGGGAGAATCAGGTGTCACGCCAAAGACCAAGCCAGTATAATACTTGTTGCCCCCCCCCCCATTCAGTGACGTGCCGTTTTGAGGAATGTCTCCCATGGAAGACTGTTGTTTTCGGGAAAGCAAACAATGGCTCTCGGGCCTCGTTGGCAAATGAACCCGCAGAGCCATTGTATTCCGTGTGAGACGCCCGTGTCAAAAGAGAAAACTTTTCAGCATTCTCCGCTGAATGAAGCATGCTTGGCTACCCATGGCTGTGGAGATCTGGATCCAGTCAGTGCAGCACCTGAAGTTGCACTCTGGTCACCAAATGCTCCCTGCCTAGTATGGTGTATATGCAGGGGAGCTCTGAGAATCAGGGCGGAGAGCACGCACAAAGCCAGTGTACACAGACTGCCAGTGAAGTGCAGAGCAGCGCAGGCTTCAATAGCGTGTCCCCAGGAAGACCCAGCTTCACCCCCAGTGTAACAGAGGCTCTCCGTGCTTACTCAGCAATGAAAACGGCACAGCCTTGGTAGTCCTTATTAGGTTTAAACGCCATAGGGAAAAACAACTTAGAATTCTCCCCATCCACATATAATGCTCTCCTGCTCGTGACTGGGGAGCACTTGTGTCACGCATTGCGGCACTATGTGTTGCAGATTTCTCTCCGTGAAACACGGAGGTTTCACGCTCGTACGCAAAGGCCCTCTATGGAAAGGAACACAAATCAAGGGGAAAGAGTGA
>NW_007181960.1:0-1060 GCF_000164805.1 Carlito syrichta
CCAGTCAGTGCAGCACTGAAGTTGCACTCTGGTCATCAAATGCTCCATGCATAGTATGGTGTATATGCAGGGGAGCTCTGAGAATCAGGGCGGAGAGCACGCACAAAGCCAGTGTATACAGACTGCCAGTGAAGTGCAGTGCAGCGCAGGCTTCAATAGCGTGTCCCCAGGAAGACCCAGCTTCACCCCCAGTGTAACGGAGGCTCTCCGTGCTTACTCAGCAATGAAAACGGCACAGCCCTGGTAGTCCTTATTGGGTTTAAATGCCGTAGGGAAAAACAACTTAGAATTCTCCCCATCCACACATAATGCTCTCCTGCTCGTGACTGTGGAGCACTTGTGTCACTCATTGCGGCACTATGTCTTGCAGATTTCTCTCCGTGAAACACGGAGGTTTCACGCTCGTACGCAAAGGCCCTCTATGGAAAGGAACACAAATCAAGGGGAAAGAGTGAGAATGAGGTATTACAGCAGGCGGCAATGAAGAATAAGAGTCACAGCAAAGAGGTGACACTGCAGCACACATTGGGCACAGACTTAAGCCAGGAAGGTGCCCGTGCACCCCAGGCCCAAGAAAGGCCACTGCGAACAGCAATCCACAGTCTAATTGCTTTCCCCTCACAGGAGAAGGTTTAAAGAAAGAGCAATTCAGAATTCCCCCGGGTCACACAGAATGCCTTCCCACAAGTAACTGTGAATGTCTCAGATCCCTCACTGTGGCAGAGGGGAGATGAGCATTCCCGAATGGGAGAGGCTGACAAGCCGCACGCCAAAGCAGTCACCCTGTAGAGCGTAAGATACACGAAAGGGAACAAGTGGGAAGGAGGAATTACAGCACGCACACTCAGTGCCAGAAACTCACAGTGCAGCACACTTCTCACACAGCACTTTCCAAGGGAGACGGACATTCGAAACAAGCACCACCAAGGCAGTCAGCTCGTTTCCGTCAATGCGTTTGGCAGATCAATTGTGTATCCTCCCACACAAAAATTTGAAAAGGAGAACATTTCAGAATGCACCCAGGGAATTCACCAAGTAATGCCTTCTTGCTCCACTGTGG
>NW_007181961.1:0-856 GCF_000164805.1 Carlito syrichta
GCAAGCCACCTGTCTTAATTAGCTTGCTACCTAGCTAGCCAGCTGGCTAGCCAGCTGAATTAACTAGTAGACATAAAGAGCTCGCCCGCTATCTAGCCAGCTGACTCAACTAGATGATTTAACTAGTGAGTAGGCTGCCTAGCCAGTTGACTTAACTAGCTCTCTATCTAGCTAGCTAGCTGGCTAGCCAGTTGAATTAACTAGCTGACTTATTGAGCTAGCCAACTGGCTAGCAAACTGAGATAACTATCTCGCTGCCTAGCTAGTCAGCTGGCTAGCCAGTTGAATTAACTAGCTGACTTATTGAGCTAGCCAACTGGCTAGCAAACTGAGATAACTATCTCGCTGCTTAGCTAGTCAGCTGGCTAGCCACCTGCCTTAACTAGTTGAATTATATAGCTGGCCTGATTGCTAGTCAGCTGAATTAACTAGCTTGCTAAATAGCTAGCCAGCTGACTTAACTAGGTGACTTAACTACCTAGCCAGTGGGCTAGACAGCTTAGCTAATTATCTAGTTACCTAGTTAACCAACTGTCAAGCCAGGTCATTTAACTAGGTGACATAACTAGCTAGCCAGCTGGCTAGCAAGCTGACATAACTGCCTCGCTACCTAGCTAGCCACTTGGATAGCCAGCTGACAACTTGCTAACTCCCTACGTAGCCCGCTTCTTTGCCAGCTGACTTAGCTACCTAGCTAACCAGCTGACTAGTGAGCTGACTTAATTAGGTTGTTTAACTAGCTAACTAACTGGCTAGCCAGCTGACTTTAATTCGCTGACTTAGCAAACTAGCAACCTGACTTAAGTAGCTGACTTAACCAGCTAGCTACCTAGCTAGCCAGCTGGCATAGCTAGCT
>NW_007181962.1:0-962 GCF_000164805.1 Carlito syrichta
AGTCTAGGCAGAAGTTTCCTGTGATGAAAAAAAGTTAGCTTCTCACTACAAGGCTCCAATGATTCCCCTCACTGCCACTGCACAATGCAGCATTAGTATCAGGGCCAAGGACACTGGAAGCCGGCCTGTGGAGCCTTCCCACAGCCTCCCTAGAACCCATTGTGGTGAGGGGCAGACTGATCCTTCATGACCTTAGCCTGTCCTTTCTCATCTATGTATATCTATTATGCGTCCATTAAAAAAAAAAAACCCAACTCTGATGGAGCTGGTCAAGCCGGCCTCAGAAGGACTGTCCCAGAATGCATTTCCCCAACAATCTAGTGGAATGGGCCTGTCCACCAGATTTTGTTTTCATTTCTTTCTTTGTTTTTGTTTTGCATACAGATAGCTGTATGTATTTGCCCCTTCTTCTGGGGGTGGGATGGGAGGGAGTGGACTGCTCCC
Source organism: Carlito syrichta (assembly GCF_000164805.1). Classification (NCBI taxonomy): domain Eukaryota; kingdom Metazoa; phylum Chordata; class Mammalia; order Primates; family Tarsiidae; genus Carlito; species Carlito syrichta. Next base: position 445 of record NW_007181962.1, read on the forward strand.
TGCAGAATTTCCACAAACATATGCAGATTTGTACTCCTAATAATGTGACTGACTCCCAGCAGGCACTCAAGATAGGTTTGCTAAACTGGATACTAAACAATAGCGGAAGCTTCTTTAAGAAAACATTCTATTTACAACAGTGGGTGCATCAGCCCTCTGGAGCCAGGTCTGCTGACATCTATTTCCACACAAGCATCCTTCTGACCATCCTGGCTCCAAAGTGCCCTGCCCTCTGCAGTCATGCTGGCTTCATTCCATTGCTCCTTCTATGACTGCTTTAAAATCATACCCGTGATGCCTGTTCTTTTAAGAATAAAGATGTACAAAAGGAAAAAAAAAAACCAGCATGCACCCAGAAATAATCACTACTGAGACCTTAATATAAAATTTTTGATAAGCAGAGCTTATAAATAAGGCATTCCCATATATGAATATCTTGTTTCAGAAATGGTATCATATTACCTACTTGTTTATGTTCAACTTTTTCAAAACTTTTTTTAGCTGGGTTCGGGGCTCAG
>NW_007181963.1:0-833 GCF_000164805.1 Carlito syrichta
ATCTAGTGAAATGGGCCTGTCTACCAGATTTTGTTTCATTTCTTCTTTGTTTTTGTTTTGCATACAGATAGCTGTATGTATTTGCCCCTTCTTCTGGGGGTGGGATGGGAGGGAGTGGACTGCTCCCTGCAGAATTTCCACAAACATATGCAGATTTGTACTCCTAATAATGTGACTGACTCCCAGCAGGCACTCAAGATAGGTTTGCTAAACTGGATACTAAACAATAGCGGAAGCTTCTTTAAGAAAACATTCTATTTACAACAGTGGGTGCATCAGCCCTCTGGGGCCAGGTCTGCTGACATCTATTTCCACACAAGCATCCTTCTGACCATCCTGGCTCCAAAGTGCCCTGCCCTCTGCAGTCATGCTGGCTTCATTCCATTGCTCCTTCTATGACTGCTTTAAAATCATACCCGTGATGCCTGTTCTTTTAAGAATAAAGATGTACAAAAGGAAAAAAAAAACAGCATGCACCCAGAAATAATCACTACTGAGACCTTAATATAAAATTTTTGATAAGCAGTGCTTATAAATAAGGCATTCCCATATATGAATATCTTATTTCAGAAATGGTATCATATTACCTACTTGTTTATGTTCAGCTTTTTAAAAACTTTTTTTAGCTGGGTTCGGTGGCTCAGCCTGTAATCCCACACTTTGGGAGGTTGAGGTGAGTGGATTGACTGAGCCCACGGGATCGAGACCTGCCTGGGCAACTTGGCAAGACCTCATCTCTACAATAAATCAAAAAATCAGTCGGGCATGGTAGTGCTTGCCTGTAATTCTAGCAACTAGGAAGGCTGAGACAGAATGATCACCAGAGCCCAGTG
>NW_007181964.1:0-769 GCF_000164805.1 Carlito syrichta
GGGGGTGGGATGGGAGGGAGTGGACTGCTCCTGCAGAATTTCACAAACATATGCAGATTTGTACTCCTAATAATGTGACTGACTCCCAGCAGGCACTCAAGATAGGTTTGCTAAACTGGATACTAAACAATAGCGGAAGCTTCTTTAAGAAAACATTCTATTTACAACAGTGGGTGCATCAGCCCTCTGGAGTCAGGTCTGCTGACATCTATTTCCACACAAGCATCCTTCTGACCATCCTGGCTCCAAAGTGCCCTGCCCTCTGCAGTCATGCTGGCTTCATTCCATTGCTCCTTCTATGACTGCTTTAAAATCATACCCGTGATGCCTGTTCTTTTAAGAATAAAGATGTACAAAAGGAAAAAAAAAAAACCAGCATGCACCCAGAAATAATCACTACCGAGACCTTAATATAAAATTTTTGATAAGCAGAGCTTATAAATAAGGCATTCCCATATATGAATATCTCATTTCAGGAATGGTATCATATTACCTACTTGTTTATGTTCAGCTTTTAAAAAACTTTTTTTAGCTGGGTTCGGTGGCTCAGCCTGTAATCCCACACTTTGGGAGGTTGAGGTGAGTGGATTGACTGAGCCCACGGGATCGAGACCTGCCTGGGCAACTTGGCAAGACCTCATCTCTACAATAAATCAAAAAATCAGTCGGGCATGGTAGTGCTTGCCTGTAATTCTAGCAACTAGGAAGGCTGAGACAGAAGGATCACCGGAGCCCAGTGGGTCGAGGCTGCGGTGGCCAGGAGCATGCC
>NW_007181965.1:0-724 GCF_000164805.1 Carlito syrichta
ATTTGTACTCCTAATAATGTGACTGACTCCCAGCAGGCACTCAAGATAGGTTTGTTAAACTGGATACTAAACAATAGCGGAAGCTTCTTTAAGAAAACATTCTATTTACAACAGTGGGTGCATCAGCCCTCTGGAGCCAGGTCTGCTGACATCTATTTCCACACAAGCATCCTTCTGACCATCCTGGCTCCAAAGTGCCCTGCCCTCTGCAGTCATGCTGGCTTCATTCCATTGCTCCTTCTATGGCTGCTTTAAAATCATACCCGTGATGCCTGTTCTTTTAAGAATAAAGATGTACAAAAGGAAAAAAAAAAAAACCAGCATGCACCCAGAAATAATCACTACCGAGACCTTAATATAAAATTTTTGATAAGCAGAGCTTATAAATAAGGCATTCCCATATATGAATATCTCATTTCAGAAATGGTATCATATTACCTACTTGTTTATGTTCAGCTTTTTAAAAACTTTTTTTAGCTGGGTTCGGTGGCTCAGCCTGTAATCCCACACTTTGGGAGGTTGAGGTGAGTGGATTGACTGAGCCCACGGGATCGAGACCTGCCTGGGCCACTTGGCAAGACCTCATCTCTACAATAAATCAAAAAATCAGTCGGGCATGGTAGCGCTTGCCTGTAATTCTAGCAACTAGGAAGGCTGAGACAGAAGGATCACCGGAGCCCAGTGGGTCGAGGCTGTGGTGGCCAGGAGCATGCCACTGCACTCC
>NW_007181966.1:0-832 GCF_000164805.1 Carlito syrichta
CAGGCACTCAAGATAGGTTTGCTAAACTGGATACTAAACAATAGCGGAAGCTTCTTTAAGAAAACATTCTATTTACAACAGTGGGTGCATCAGCCCTCTGGAGCCAGGTCTGCTGACATCTATTTCCACACAAGCATCCTTCTGACCATCCTGGCTCCAAAGTGCCCTGCCCTCTGCAGTCATGCTGGCTTCATTCCATTGCTCCTTCTATGACTGCTTTAAAATCATACCCGTAATGCCTGTTCTTTTAAGAATAAAGATGTACAAAAGGAAAAAAAAAAAACCAGCATGCACCCAGAAATAATCACTACCGAGACCTTAATATAAAATTTTTGATAAGCAGAGCTTATAAATAAGGCATTCCCATATATGAATATCTCATTTCAGAAATGGTATCATATTACCTACTTGTTTATGTTCAGCTTTTTAAAAACTTTTTTTAGCTGGGTTCGGTGGCTCAGCCTGTAATCCCACACTTTGGGAGGTTGAGGTGAGTGGATTGACTGAGCCCACGGGATCGAGACCTGCCTGGGCAACTTGGCAAGACCTCATCTCTACAATAAATCAAAAAATCAGTCGGGCATGGTAGCGCTTGCCTGTAATTCTAGCAACTAGGAAGGCTGAGACAGAAGGATCACCGGAGCCCAGTGGGTCGAGGCTGCAGTGGCCAGGAGCATGCCACTGCACTCCTGCCTGGGCGACAGAGTGAGACTCCCACTAAAAAACACAAAAAACAAAAATGCCCCAACCCTGATGGAGTTGTCAGCAGACATAAAGATGACTACTATTAGCTATGTGCTCACATGCAGGTAGTTCCCAATCCTTTACAATC
>NW_007181967.1:0-948 GCF_000164805.1 Carlito syrichta
CAAAAGGAAAAAAAAAACCAGCATGCACCCAGAAATAATCACTACCGAGACCTTAATATAAAATTTTTGATAAGCAGAGCTTATAAATAAGGCATTCCCATATATGAATATCTCATTTCAGAAATGGTATCATATTACCTACTTGTTTATGTTCAGCTTTTTAAAAACTTTTTTTAGCTGGGTTCGGTGGCTCAGCCTGTAATCCCACACTTTGGGAGGTTGAGGTGAGTGGATTGACTGAGCCCACGGGATCGAGACCTGCCTGGGCAACTTGGCAAGACCTCATCTCTACAATAAATCAAAAAATCAGTCGGGCATGGTAGTGCTTGCCTGTAATTCTAGCAACTAGGAAGGCTGAGACAGAAGGATCACCGGAGCCCAGTGGGTCGAGGCTGCGGTGGCCAGGAGCATGCCACTGCACTCTTGCCTGGGCGACAGAGTGAGACTCCCACTAAAAAACACAAAAAACAAAAATGCCCCAACCCTGATGGAAGTGGTCAAGCAGACAATAAAGAATGACTACCATTAGCTACGTGCTCCACATGCAGGTAGTTCCCAATCCTTTACAATCTGGAACATTCACAGTCAGTCCTTGAGGTTTAACTATGAGCAAGGCTGGTGATATCTTGGTATCCCACAGCTAGTAAGGGACAGACCTGGGATTTGAGTCTAAATATGATTAACTCCACACCCTGTGCTCTAACCACCTCACTGCACTGTCTTTCTTCTTACTAAGAGTAGATTCTGGGCACTGATTTGGATGCTCAGGGATCCCCTAAGCAAGAAAGTAACTGCTCCACCTACAATCACAGCAAATGAGCATTCCGGCTTGTGAACAACCCAGAGAGAATAGAGCACAATAAACCCCTCTAGGACAGGAATCTCACACTCACTTGTGTTTACATTTCCCCAATACATGACTGTCCCAGACTATATTCCCCCAGCAAG
>NW_007181968.1:0-819 GCF_000164805.1 Carlito syrichta
GAACACTGAGGAGGTTTCACAACATCTGTTTAGAGTTTTGTAATGGTTTCCATGATGGGGAATTTCAAAATGTACAACTTTTTGTTGTTGAAACATCATGCGCGGCCTACCACAGTGGGTTTTCCAGAGAAGACTTGACAATTTCCTTTCTCTCCCCTTCTTCTTCCCTCCTTCCTCCCTGGGGCAAACTGAAAATGGGGGAGAGCAGGAAGTGGTAAAAGAACCCTGACGAAAAAGCAGGGCTGGGCGGTAAGGAAGGAGGGGATGCAGGCAAATAATCTGGCCCCCGGCCTTCAAGTCGGAGGAAGTATCACATCCTTGCGGGTTTCCTCTAGGGCCTTCTCCCTCTGGCCTCCCCTACAGCCACAGTTCTGCTCCCCATGACACAGCTTCCCCTGGAAAACAGAAGTGGCCCTCCCTCTCCAGAGGGCCTGAGACAAGCTTCTCCATTCCCCTGCCCCGTGGGGATTCACATTTGCAGGAAGAGTTGGAGGCCCCCAGAGGCTGAAACACCAAGACTAGGTCATAGCTTCCGTGGAAGGCAGAATGAATACAGACCCATCGCTCTGATCTCACAGTGCCTGCGGGTGGGTCCAAGGAAGTCATCTGAGCTCCCCATCAGATGTTCTCATATAGGAAGGAAGAAGGGAGCTGGAGAGCACCATTGGCAAGGAACTTCCAATCAGTATGTTTTGGTGTCACTCAAGAGTGAGATTTTAGATGCTCACAGAAAGGTGGGAGTGCGGTTAGGCAGGCAATACTTGACTCTGTCAGAAACATGAACTGTAAAAAGGCAATGAGACCTACTAAAAGACCCTG
>NW_007181969.1:0-760 GCF_000164805.1 Carlito syrichta
CCCCTTTCTTCTTCCCTCCTTCCTCCCTGGGGCAAACTGAAAATGGGGGAAAGCAGGAAGTGGTAAAAGAACCCTGACGAAAAAGCAGGGCTGGGCGGTAAGGAAGGAGGGGATGCAGGCAAATAATCTGGCCCCCGGCCTTCAAGTCGGAGGAAGTATCACATCCTTGCGGGTCTCCTCTAGGGCCTTCTCCCTCTGGCCTCCCCTACAGCCACAGTTCTGCTCCCCATGACACAGCTTCCCCTGGAAAACAGAAGTGCCCTCCCTCTCCAGAGGGCCTGAGACAAGCTTCTCCATTCCCCTGCCCCGTGGGGATTCACATTTGCAGGAAGAGTTGGAGGCCCCCAGAGACCGAAACACCAAGACTAGGTCATAGCTTCCGTGGAAGGCAGAATGAATACAGACCCATCGCTCTGATCTCACAGTGCCTGCGGGTGGGTCCAAGGAAGTCATCTGAGCTCCCCATCAGATGTTCTCATATAGGAAGGAAGAAGGGAGCTGGAGAGCACCATTGGCAAGGAGCTTCCAATCAGTATGTTTTGGTGTCACTCAAGAGTGAGATTTTAGATGCTCACAGAAAGGTGGGAGTGCGGTTAGGCAGGCAATACTTGACTCTGTCAGAACATGAACTGTAAAAAGGCAATGAGACCTACTAAAAGACCCTCTGAGTTACACCAATAAGGACTTCTTCCCAATGTTCTACAACACAATACAAGAGCCTGGATTATTAAGAAATAGCCACGCTGGCCGGGTTCAGTGG
>NW_007181970.1:0-2003 GCF_000164805.1 Carlito syrichta
CCTTTCTTCTTCCCTCCTTCCTCCCTGGGGCAAACTGAAAATGGGGGAGAGCAGGAAGTGGTAAAAGAACCCTGACGAAAAAGCAGGGCTGGGCGATAAGGAAGGAGGGGCTGCAGGCAAATAATCTGGCCCCCGGCCTTCAAGTCGGAGGAAGTATCACTTCCTTGCGGGTCTCCTCTAGGGCCTTCTCCCTCTGGCCTCCCCTACAGCCACAGTTCTGCTCCCCATGACACAGCTTTCCCTGGAAAACAGAAGTGGCCCTCCCTCTCCAGAGGGCCTGAGACAAGCTTCTCCATTCCCCTGCCCTGTGGGGATTCACATTTGCAGGAAGAGTTGGAGGCCCCCAGAGGCCGAAACACCAAGACTAGGTCATAGCTTCCGTGGAAGGCAGAATGAATACAGACCCATCGCTCTGATCTCACAGTGCCTGCGGGTGGGTCCAAGGAAGTCATCTGAGCTCCCCATCAGATGTTCTCATATAGGAAGGAAGAAGGGAGCTGGAGAGCACCATTGGCAAGGAGCTTCCAATCAGTATGTTTTGGTGTCACTCAAGAGTGAGATTTTAGATGCTCACAGAAAGGTGGGAGTGCGGTTAGGCAGGCAATACTTGACTCTGTCAGAAACATGAACTGTAAAAAGGCAATGAGACCTACTAAAAGACCCTCTGAGTTACACCAATAAGGACTTCTTCCCAATGTTCTACAACTCAATACAAGAGCCTGGATTATTAAGAAATAGCCACGCTGGCCGGGTTCAGTGGCTCATGCTTAAAATCCCAGGGTTATTTGAGCACAGGAGTTCAAGACCAGCCTGAACAACAGAGGTAGACGTAATCTCTACAAAAAATTTTAAAAATTAGGCAGATATGGTGGTTCATGCTTGTAGTCTGAGCAACAGGGTAAGATCTCATCTCTACAAAATTTAAGAAAATTAGTCAGGCATGGTGGTTCATGCTTGTAGTCTCAGATACTTGGGAGGTTGAGGCCAAAGGATTGTTTGAGCCCAAATGGCTGAGGCTGCAGTGAGCCATGCTTGTGCCACTGCACTAGAGTCTGGGCAAAAGAGTGAAACCCTTACTCAAAAAAAAAGTAAAGAAAGAAAAAGAAATAGCCACCCTGTGAGAAAGTGGGGAGTCTTGGAGGCCAGAAGAGTAATAGGTATGGGTGAAGATGGTGGCATCTCAGGCTGAAAATTGCATCGTGGAGAATTTTGAAGACACCCTGGCTCATGGGATGAGGCTCCAGCCACTTCTTGAAGAAGTAACCCTCTGTGCCCTTCCCTGAATCTGCCCAAGTTCTCCTTCCCCTCCCTACCCAAATGTGGGCTGAGCTAGAGATGGGCAGAGAGACTACAGAGATGTTAGGCATTGCTGAGGCTTCCTGTGGCTGGACAGAAAGTGGCAAGAAGCCCAATTCTGAGGACACGATGCCCAAAGATCAAGACTTTGATTACTAGTCCAATTGGACATCCACAAGGAGGATGCTAGAGAATGCAGGGCACATCCCCATGGATGGCACCATGTTTCACAGCCAGCACCTCTTCAAGGACAAGGTGGTGCTGGCCATGGATTTGGGCACAGGCTTCCCCTGTGAGTCTGCTGCCAAGGCCGGGGCTGTAAGGTCATTGGAATCAAGTGTCCTGGTATTTCTGATTATGTGGTGAAGATCACCAAAGCCAACAAGTTAGACCACATGTTGACCACCATCAAGAGGAAGTGGGGGAGGTGGCACTCCCAGTGGAGAAAGTGGACACCAACATCAGCGAATAGATGGGTTACTGCCTCCTCCGCGAGTTCATGCTCAACACCATACCGTACACCTGGTACAAGTGACTGGCACCCTTGACCTCATCTTCTCAGATGGAGCCACACTGTATATATGATGGCCATCCAGGCAGTACCAAGAATACAAGATCTACTGGTGGGAGAAAGGTCACAGCTTTCATATGTCTTGTATCAAAGATGTGGCATTAAGGAGCCCCTGGGGGATGTGGTAGACCCCAAG
>NW_007181971.1:0-843 GCF_000164805.1 Carlito syrichta
GCCGGGGCTGTAAGGTCATTGGAATCAAGTGTCCTGGTATTTCTGATTATGTGGTGAAGATCACCAAAGCCAACAAGTTAGACCACATGTTGACCACCATCAAGAGGAAGTGGGGGAGGTGGCACTCCCAGTGGAGAAAGTGGACACCAACATCAGCGAATAGATGGGTTACTGCCTCCTCTGCGAGTTCATGCTCAACACCATACCGTACACCTGGTACAAGTGACTGGCACCCTTGACCTCATCTTCTCAGATGGAGCCACACTGTATATATGATGGCCATCCAGGCAGTACCAAGAATACAAGATCTACTGGTGGGAGAAAGGTCACAGCTTTCACATGTCTTGTATCAAAGATGTGGCATTAAGGAGCCCCTGGGGGATGTGGTAGACCCCAAGTAGCCAGTCACCAATACCTGCCTCATAAAGGACATCTACACCATCAAGCTGAAAGGTTTGACCTTCACCTCCCCCTTCTGCCCTCAAGTGAAGCAGAATGACTACTGCAGGTCCTGGTGGAGTCAACACCAAGTTCATCCTGCCATAAGAGGACTGGCTTCTCCACCAGTCCCAAGTCTCCAAACATGCACTGGAAGCCAATGGTATTCTACACAGAGGACTACCCAACAGCGAAGATGGAGAGGATCCCTTTGGCACCACCAGCATGCAGCCAACACCAAGAACGACTGGGACCTGGGCTTCACCATCAACCTGAACTTCAATGACCAGCTGTGCAAGCCATCCTGCTCCACCAACTCCCGGAGACAGCACCTGGCTCTCCTGCCCTGGCCAGCCTGGCCCTGCATGGGCCAAGGGACTGTGCATTCTTAGTGTAGGGAGGCCC
>NW_007181972.1:0-764 GCF_000164805.1 Carlito syrichta
TCCCTGCTCCGCGAGTTCATGCTCAACACCATACCGTACACCTGGTACAAGTGACTGGCGCCCTTGACCTCATCTTCTCAGATGGAGCCACACTGTATATATGATGGCCATCCAGGCAGTACCAAGAATACAAGATCTACTGGTGGGAGAAAGGTCACTGCTTTCATATGTCTTGTATCAAAGATGTGGCATTAAGGAGCCCCTGGGGGATGTGGTAGACCCCAAGTAGCCGGTCACTAATACCTGCCTCATAAAGGACATCTACACCATCAAGCTGGAAGGTTTGACCTTCACCTCCCCCTTCTGCCCTCAAGTGAAGCAGAATGACTACTACAGGTCCTGGTGGAGTCAACACCAAGTTCATCCTGCCATAAGAGGACTGGCTTCTCCACCAGTCCCAAGTCTCCAAACACGCACTGGAAGCCAATGGTATTCTACACAGAGGACTACCCAACAGCGAAGATGGAGAGGATCCCTTCGGCACCACCAGCATGCAGCCAACACCAAGAACGACTGGGACCTGGGCTTCACCATCAACCTGAACTTCAACGACCAGCTGTGCAAGCCGTCCTGCTCCACCAACTCCCAGAGACAGCACCTGGCTCTCCTGCCCTGGCCAGCCTGGCCCTGCATGGGCCAAGGGACTGTGCATTCTTAGTGTGGGGAGGCCCCTTTCCTCTCTCTCCCTCCTGCAGGAGGGGATTTTAGGGGCCTGGGCTGGGGGAAGGGCACATCACAACCCTATTTTTTAAAAATTGGGGTTT
>NW_007181973.1:0-691 GCF_000164805.1 Carlito syrichta
TGCACCCAGCCTCCACTCTCCTCTCAGGATCCAACGTGAGCCCCACTCCCTTCTGTCGACCTGGGACCTGGGCCATAGTCACCGGATGAGCCCTCCCTAGGGACAATGCCTGAGGCAAGGACATTCCACCACTGGGACAACCACCCCTCCACCTGCCTGGTGTCCCAGGATGGAACTGTTTGTTCCTACCAAAGGCCTCCTTGGGACTGACTCTCAAACCATCGGAGGAGTGGGGACAGCCTGGTGACTCATGTCAGTCCATTTGGTATGTGGGGAGACCGAGACCAGAAGATGACTGGAACACAGGAGCTTGAGACCAGACTGGACACCATAGCAAGCCCCCACCTTGACCCCAAGTAAAACCCAGAAAAACTTGGATGAGGGCCGGCCTCAGCAGGAGGTTCACCTCTGCCACAGAGTTCAAGACCAGCAGGAAGACCAGGATGTCGAACAAATGGAATGCCTGTGGTTGCAGCAGTTTGGGAAGGCCAGGCCAACAGGATGGCTCCAGTTGGGCAGTTTGAGAGCAGCCTGGGCAACCTAGTGAGGAAAGAAAATAAAAGGAAAAAAGAAAGTCAGAAAGAAAGGAAGGAAGGAAGGAAGGAAGGAAGGAAGGAAGGAAGGAAGGAAGGAAGGAAGGAAGAAAGAAAGAAAGAAAGAAAGAAAGAAAGAAAGAAAGAAAGGAATCCAC
>NW_007181974.1:0-618 GCF_000164805.1 Carlito syrichta
ACACCAACAAAGTCCACCAAAACCCACAAAGACATGGACACTAAACAGCATGATGCTAAACAACTTCTTGGGTCAATGATGAAATCAAAACAGGGATCAAAAAGATACCTGGAAACAAATGAAAATGAAGAAACATCTTACCAAAATCTCTGGGATGCCCTGAAAGTTGTAGTAGGAAGGGAATTTATAACCCTACATACACACATGAAGAAAATGGAAGGAACAGAAATTCACAACCTAACAAGCCACCTAAAGAAGTTGGAAAAGCAAGACCACAAAAACCCTAATTTCAGCAGAAGAATCCAGATCACCAAAATGAAAGCCCAAATCCAGGACATAGAAGACAAAAAAAAATACAAAAAATCAATGAAACAAAAAGCTGGTTCTTCAAAAGGATAAACAAGATTGATGCTCCCCTAGCAAGACTGCCCAAGAAAAAATGAGAAAAAAACCAAATAAGCACAATCAGAAACACAAAAGATGAAGTCACATCTGACCCTGAAGAAATAAAAAAGATCATTAGAGACTACTATGTACACTTGTATGGAAACAAACTTGAAAACCTTAAGGAGATGGAGGACTTTCTGACATCACACAACCTACCTAGGTGGAACAAGA
>NW_007181975.1:0-1343 GCF_000164805.1 Carlito syrichta
TCCAGCCCTCCACTTTCTTCCGTATGAGGCTTGGTAAAATATTTGTAGAACGAATGATGGAGGCAATCAGTCAAATAATAGTAATCCCTAAAACAATAGAAAAGGAGCCAGGCAGGATCTGGCAGGGCAAAATGACTTTGACATAAGCTGGGGAGTCCTGGGGGAAAGGGAGATCACCAGAACAAGCAAAGACAGGTGATGCCAGGTGTGCACAGGTGAAGACAGATAAAGGCAGGTGTGCACAGGTAATGTCAAGTGTGCACAGATGTGCACAGGGGAAGGCAAGTATGCACAGGTGAAAGCAAGTGTGCATAGGAGAAGGCAGGTGTGTCCTGGTAGAAGTGAGTGCTCTGACCAGCAAGTCTCCCCACTCCCTGGGCCTTGCCAGAGTCCTCCATGCATTCTCCATTTTTTTCTGCTTGTTTTTCACAGCAGCAGGAGGTTCTCTCACACATCAGACATTGGACAATTCACTCATTTCTACATAATCTCATGACTTCTGGTTCAGTGTCATAAGCCCGGTGCTGTAAGTATCCCCAGATTTCACAGATCCCCCAACTGCCACACAGAGGTGCCCTCTGTGTCTCACCTCTGGATCGGATTGTGCACTTCTATTCTCTGTTCATTTTCCATGGGTTTATTTTCTGTGAAATTTTTTTTTTCTGGGTCTTTTTTTTTTTTCTTTTTTTTTTTGAGTTGGAGTCTTGCTCCATCAAACTGGAGTGCAGTGGCATACTCCCAGCCACTGCAGCCTCAACCTGCTGGGCTCTGGCCATCCTTCCGCCTCAGCCTTCCAGGTAGCCAGAACTACAGGCACGTGCTACCATGCCTGGCTAATTTTTGATTTATTGTAGAGATGATGTCTTACCAAGTGGCCCAGGCAGGTCTTGAACCCACAGACTCAGGCAATCCACTCATCTCGGCCTCCCAAACCACTGGGATTACAGGCTGAGCAACCTAGCCTGGCCCTCCTGAGTCTTTGAACAAGCATCAGAGCAGTGAACCCGGCTATCTGGAAGCACTTGCTGGCAGACTAGAGGACAGGATGGGACAGTAGACTGGAGGGGAAGCCACTGATGGAGGGGTTACTGGAGGAAGGTCCACGTCCAGGGTTTGTGCCTCCTCCTGGGCCTCCCTTAGGGGTGCAGAACTGTCTGTAGAATTCAGGAGTTAATGCCCCCAGGAGCCACTCCCAACCACTATGGAAGCTGATCTGGGAGGCTGGGAGAGGGAGGTGTCTTGTTTCCACCATACAGGCCTGCAATCCTGCCAGGGTGCATTCTGCGGCTTCCAGAAATGCTTTACAAGCTCACAGCCAAGATTGGATAGTATTTTTTTTTTTT
>NW_007181975.1:2489-5729 GCF_000164805.1 Carlito syrichta
GCCCAGCAGGTTGACTCTGGGGTTGCTGTGAGCATGCCACTGCATTCCATCCTGGGCAACAGAGTGAGACTCCAACTCAGAAAAGAAAGAAAACGTAAAGAAAAACAACATCATTCCTGGCACCAACAGGACAAGAGGGAAAACACACCAAGTCAAATAAAATGGGAACTTTGCCAGACTTAGAAGGAAAACAAAAACCAGCTAAAAACTCTATTAAGGACAGGACAAAAAAAGAAGAATGAACAAAAAACTCATATAGGATAGGATTAAGAACAGAGACTGTGAAGCCAAACTGCCTGGTTTCCCAAAAAATACCACCTACAAATTAGGTGGGTTTGCTTTTTTGTTTTTCTCAGTTTCCATACCTAACATGGGATCAAAGCAGCACACCATTGCTGAGAGTGTCACATGAGCAAACCTACGTGATCCACTCAGAACCACACCTTGCAAGAGGCCTTCTCACTAAGTAGTGTGGACCTTGTTGCTCCAGAATAGGGAGTTGCCATCATATGGATGTAACTCTCCCAGCACATCACTGAACTCCGTGCCATCCTAAAGTGTTTTGAATTGGACATGCAGTTTATCTGAAGGAATACACATTAAAAATATATATAGGCTGTACTCGGTGGCTCAACCTGTAATTCCAGAACTTTGGGAGGCCGACATGAGGGGATTGTCTGAGCCCAAGGGTTTGAGACCAGCCTGGGCAACTTGATGAGACTTTGTCTCTGCAATAAACCAAACAATTAGCTGGGCATGGTTGAGCACGTCTGTAATTTCAGCTACTTGGAAGACAGAGGTGGAAGGATCACCGGAGCCCAGCAGGTTGAGGCTGTGGTGGCCATGAACGTGCTACTGAGCACCAGCCTGGGCAACAGAATAAGACTCTGACTCAAAAAAAAAAAAAACATGGGCCAAAGTCATGAACAGGTACCTCAAAGAACAGACTATCAGCATGGCTTGTAAGCATGTGAAAAGGTGTCCAATTTTTTTTTTTTTTTTGGAGTCTCACCATTGCCCAGGCTGGAGTGCACTGGCATGCTTACAGCCACTGCTGGGCAACCTGCTGGGCTCAGGTGATCCTTCTGCCTCAACCTTTCAAGTAGCTGGAACTACAGGGATGCACCAACACATCCAGCTATTTTTTTATATTTATTGTAGAGACAAGGTTGTGCCGAGTTGCCCAGACTGATCTTGAACCCATGGGCTCAGGCAATCCTTTTGCCTCTGCCTCCCAAAATGATGTGATGACAGGCATGAGCAACCATGCCTGGCTAAAGTGTCCAATTTTGTGAATCATCAAACACACAAATAATCAATTAACAATGAGACACCCCTCATGACTTTTTGGCTAAAAAGACAGAGGCAGACCAATTGTGTGCCAGAGGTGATGGGGGCTGTGGGCACACTCACACACTGCTTAGGGAAGTGTGAATTGATACAACCACTTTGGAATGTGGTTTGAACGTGTCTGCTATGACCTCATTGCTCTATTCTGAGGGACACACTCCAGAGAATAAATGCATGTGGGCATCACAAGTGTGTGGCATCCAATATGTGGTCACTCTGGAAGTCATCAGTTGTAAACTGAGTATTTGTGTCTCTGCAAATTCCATGTGTTAAAAACCCTACTCCTAACATAACAGCATTAGCCAGTGGGGTCTTTGGGATGTCATTAGGATTAGCTGGGACCATAAGGGTGGCACCCTCAGGAATGGGATCCATGCCCTTATAAGAGAGAATTTGCTTCTGCTCTCCACCATATGAACAGGATCATAGTGGAAAAGTGCTGCCTAGCCAGGCTCAGTGGCTCAGCCTGTAATCCCACGCCTTTGGGAGACTGAGATGAGTGGATTGCCTGAGCCCGCAGGTTCGAGACCCAGCTGGGCAACTTGGCGAGACCTCATCTCTGCAATAAATCAAAACTGAGCTGGGTGTGGTAGCGCACACCTGCAGTTCCAGCTACTTGGAAGGCTGAGGCGGAAGGATCGCCAGAGCCCAGCAGGTCGAGGCTGTGCGACAGAGTGAGACTCCAGTCTGTGCCACAGAGTGAGACTCCAACTCAAAAAAAAAAGTGCTGTCTATGGGCTGGGCATGGTGGCTTAAACCTATCATCCCAGCTCTTTGGGAGGCCGAGGCAAGAGGATGATATGAGCCCATGGGTTCGAGACCAGCCTGGGAAACTTGGTGAGACCTCATCTCTATGATATATCAAAAAATTAACCGAGTGTGATAGCGCACACCTATAGTTCCAGCTCCTTGGAAGGCGGAGGTGGAAGGATCACCGGAGTGACTGTGAGCATGCCACTGCTGTCCAGCCTGGCCAACAGACTGAGACTCTGACTCAAAACAATAAAGTACTGTCTATGAACCAGGACACTGAATCTATCAACACCCTGGGCTTGGACATCCCAGCCCTCAGAACTGTAGAAAATCAGAATTTGTTGTTTACATCCCTAGTCTATGTCATGCTGTGACAGCAGTCTGAATAGGCTACAACACACCCCTAGTATCTGACCATGGAGAAATGAATGAATACATGAATGAAATACTGGCCAACCATGAAGATAAATGAACTATACTGTGACATGGAAAACCATGAGTTTACCTCACAATTACTGTTAAGTGAAGGAAGCATTATGTATTATATAGAAAGCTGCTGTATGATCCCATTTATTCAGAGGGTGCCAAAAAATATATAGATCCTTTAAAAAACTTAAAAAAAATTTTTAAATTTAAAAACGTGGAGTACAATTCAGGGTTAGATACATGTGTGGGCATCAAGTATGGGTACCCTTATTGATGTTATGACACATTTTAAGAAAGGAAAAGAAAACTGTTTAACGTTGTAATACTACCAGGCACAGTGGCTCACACCTGTCATCCCAGCACACTGTGAGGCCAAGGTGAGAGGATGGCCTGAGCCCAGGGTTTCAAGACCAGCCTGGGCAACTTGGTAAGGCCTCATCTCTACAATAAATCAAAAATTATCTGGGTGTGGTCGTGCATGCCTGTGGTTCTGGCTACTTGAGAGGTTGAGGCAGAAGAATTGCAATTGCCTGAGCCCAGCAGGTGGAGACTGTGGTGATCGTGGGTGGCCACTACACTCCAGCCTGGGTGATGGAGTAAGACTCCGACTCAAAAAAAATTGTAATACTTAAAAAATACACCCACAATAAAGATGATACAGTCACATTTGACTTCTGCCATTGCAAGAGGAGCTCAAAACGTGGTTCCCAT
>NW_007181976.1:0-789 GCF_000164805.1 Carlito syrichta
TTCCATGCATTCTCCATTTTTTTCTGCTTGTTTTTCACAGCAGCAGGAGGTTCTCTCACACATCAGACATTGGACAATTCACTCATTTCTACATAATCTCATGACTTCTGGTTCAGTGTCATAAGCCCGGTGCTGTAAGTATCCCCAGATTTCACAGATCCCCCAACTGCCACACAGAGGTGCCCTCTGTGTCTCACCTCTGGATCGGATTGTGCACTTCTATTCTCTGTTCATTTTCCATGGGTTTATTTTCTGTGAAATTTTTTTTTTCTGGGTCTTTTTTTTTTTTCTTTTTTTTTTTGAGTTGGAGTCTTGCTCCATCAAACTGGAGTGCAGTGGCATACTCCCAGCCACTGCAGCCTCAACCTGCTGGGCTCTGGCCATCCTTCCGCCTCAGCCTTCCAGGTAGCCAGAACTACAGGCACGTGCTACCATGCCTGGCTAATTTTTGATTTATTGTAAAGATGATGTCTTACCAAGTGGCCCAGGCAGGTCTTGAACCCACAGACTCAGGCAATCCACTCATCTCGGCCTCCCAAACCACTGGGATTACAGGCTGAGCAACCTAGCCTGGCCCTCCTGAGTCTTTGAACAAGCATCAGAGCAGTGAACCCGGCTATCTGGAAGCACTTGCTGGCAGACTAGAGGACAGGATGGGACAGTAGACTGGAGGGGAAGCCACTGATGGAGGGGTTACTGGAGGAAGGTCCACGTCCAGGGTTTGTGCCTCCTCCTGGGCCTCCCTTAGGGGTGCAGAACTGTCTGTAGAATTCAGGAGTTAATGCCCCC
>NW_007181977.1:0-1404 GCF_000164805.1 Carlito syrichta
TCCATGGGTTTATTTTCTGTGAATTTTTTTTTTCTGGGTCTTTTTTTTTTTTCTTTTTTTTTTGAGTTGGAGTCTTGCTCCATCAGACTGGAGTGCAGTGGCATACTCCCAGCCACTGCAGCCTCAACCTGCTGGGCTCTGGCCATCCTTCCGCCTCAGCCTTCCAGGTAGCCAGAACTACAGGCACGTGCTACCATGCCTGGCTAATTTTTGATTTATTGTAGAGATGATGTCTTACCAAGTGGCCCAGGCAGGTCTTGAACCCACAGACTCAGGCAATCCACTCATCTCGGCCTCCCAAACCACTGGGATTACAGGCTGAGCAACCTAGCCTGGCCCTCCTGAGTCTTTGAACAAGCATCAGAGCAGTGAACCCGGCTATCTGGAAGCACTTGCTGGCAAACTAGAGGACAGGATGGGACAGTAGACTGGAGGGGAAGCCACTGATGGAGGGGTTACTGGAGGAAGGTCCACGTCCAGGGTTTGTGCCTCCTCCTGGGCCTCCCTTAGGGGTGCAGAACTGTCTGTAGAATTCAGGAGTTAATGCCCCCAGGAGCCACTCCCAACCACTATGGAAGCTGATCTGGGAGGCTGGGAGAGGGAGGTGTCTTGTTTCCACCATACAGGCCTGCAATCCTGCCAGGGTGCATTCTGCGGCTTCCAAGAAATGCTTTACAAGCTCACAGCCAAGACTGGATAGTATTTTTTTTTTTTTGAGTCACGGTCTGTCTCTGATGCCCAGGCTGGAGGGCAGTGACACAATCACAGCTCACTGCAGCCTCGACCTCCCAGACTCAGCTAATCCTTCCACCTCAGCCTCTTGAGTATCTGGGACTGCTAATGTGCTTCGCCATGCCCAACTGAGTCTTTAATTTTTTTGTAAAAACATGGTCTCGTGGTGCTGCCCAGGCTGATCTTGAACTCCTGGGCTCAAGCAATCCTCCTATCTTGGCCCCCCAAAAATACTGGGATTATAGGCATGAGCCCCTGTGCCCAGCCAGGAAATATGTTTGATCCATCAACATTTCTTGGTTAAAAAGAAAGAAACCACTTGAAACTACTTTATTATTATTATTCAGTTTTGCATATCACACCAAAGCCAGCATTATGTTCACTGTGAAACAAAGTATTGCTCTCATTCAACTCAGGAACAAGAAATGTGAGCCTGCTAACATTTCATTTCTCTAAAGTGCTTGCCAATGCAATCAAATAAGAAAATTAGGCCAGATTTGGTGGCTCAGCCTGTCATCCCAGCAGTTTGGGAGGCCAAGGTGAGTGAATTTGCCTGAGCCCATGGGTTCGAGAGCCGCCTGGGCAATCTTTTTTTTTTGAGTTGGAGTCTCACTCTGTCACACAGACTGGAGTGCAGTGCCACTCCCGGCCACTGCAGCCTCGATCTGCTGG
>NW_007181978.1:0-806 GCF_000164805.1 Carlito syrichta
TCGTGGATGAAGATTTGTATGGTTTTGAGAACGTAGCTCTGAAACTATGATGTCATAACTATTATAGTCCATCTCTTTTCTTTACATAGGGGATGATTTCTCTCAAATGTATTCCTAAGATTGCAGTTTCTATACTGTAGGCTCTTAGCACATGCACAGCTAACCCCACAGTGTTTCACAATTGTAAAGCCTAACTCACACTTCTAACAGTATAAACGTACGCAATGCCTCTTTCTTCATGATTTTTCCAACATTATTCATGTTTCATTTTTCAAAGTTTTTTAAAATTTTATTTTGTGGTTTGATTGTTAGAGTCAGAGTCTAACTCTGTCGCACAGAGTAGACGGTCACAGACACTGCGGCCTCCAACTCCTGGGCTCGGGCGACTCTTCCAGCTCAGCCTTCCAAGTGTCTGGAACTTTGTTGAGCTCAGGGAGAAACAAACTGAAGGTGGATCACAGGGAGGAGAGTTTGATGGCACCTTTTTGTCCAAGTTGATGGGCGGGTGTCAGGCAGGCCTGTTAGCGTCCTCTTGAGCCACAGCGCCATCGTGAGGAAATAGTTTCATCGATGAGTCGGACAGACCTTTGCCTGCCCTAGCCTTTGAGGAAGCAAGGGTTGAACAGAACTGGCAGGACCCAGAGCAAGATGCAGAAATCTGGGGAATTTCTGAGGACTGAGGGATCGAGACCGAGTCAGCAGCTTCCAAGAGGTCTCCGCACAGACCGGAGGGGGAAAGGGTTTCAGTTGACTCAGAGTTTGAGTAGTTCTAGAGCATACCATTTGCAGTCAAGATCAGGCCTTGA
>NW_007181979.1:0-805 GCF_000164805.1 Carlito syrichta
CTCTGAACTATGATGTCATAACTATTATAGTCCATCTCTTTTCTTTACATAGGGGATGATTTCTCTCAAATGTATTCCTAAGATTGCAGTTTCTATACTGTAGGCTGTTAGCACATGAACAGCTAACCCCACAGTGTTTCACAATTGTAAAGCCTAACTCACACTTCTAACAGTATAAACATACGCAATGCCTCTTTCTTCATGATTTTTCCAACATTATTCATGTTTCATTTTTCAAAGTTTTTTAAAATTTTATTTTGTGGTTTGATTGTTAGAGTCAGAGTCTAACTCTGTCGCACAGAGTAGACGGTCACAGACACTGCGGCCTCCAACTCCTGGGCTCGGGCGACTCTTCCAGCTCAGCCTTCCAAGTGTCTGGAACTTTGTTGAGCTCAGGGAGAAACAAACTGAAGGTGGATCACAGGGAGGAGAGTTTGATGGCACCTTTTTTTCCAAGTTGATGGGCGGGTGTCAGGCAGGCCTGTTAGCGTCCTCTTGAGCCACAGCGCCATCGTGAGGAAATAGTTTCATCGATGAGTCGGACAGACCTTTTCCTGCCCTAGCCTTTGAGGAAGCAAGGGTTGAACAGAACTGGCAGGACCCAGAGCAAGATGCAGAAATCTGGGGAATTTCTGAGGACTGAGGGATCGAGACCGAGTCAGCAGCTTCCAAGAGGTCTCCGCACAGACAGGAGGGGGAAAGGGTTTCAGTTGACTCAGAGTTTGAGTAGTTCTAGAGCATACCATTTGCAGTCAAGATCAGGCCTTGTGGTATTTACCCTAGAAACAGGGTACGAGGATTTGTA
>NW_007181980.1:0-1010 GCF_000164805.1 Carlito syrichta
TTATCTTTCCATCTCTTACCAGTAACTTTCATGAGCAAAAGTCTTTAACTTTAATGAAGTCTTGCTTGGCAATTATTTCTTCATAGATTACAGTCTTGGTGTTGTTTTACAAAGTCATTGTCATATGCAAGGTCATCTAGATTTTCTTCTATGTTATCTTTTAGGAGTTTCATAATTTTTTCTTTTACATTTAGCTAGATGGTCCATTTTGAGCTATTTTATGGGACAGCTATAAAGTCTATGCCTAAATTTATTTAATTTCTGCAGATGGATGTTCAGTTTTCCAGCACCATTTTCTGCTCCTTTGCACTCTTTGCTCCTTTATCAAAGATCAATTGATTACATTTATGCACATCTATTCTGTTCTGCTGATTTACATATCTATTCATTCACCAATATTACAGTTTTGATTACTACAGCTTTATAGTTAAATCTTGAAGTTTGATAGTGTTATTCCTTCAACTTTGTTCTTCTCCTTCAGCACTGAATTGGCTGTTCTGTGTCATTCTCCTCTCCATATAAACTTTGGAGTCAGGGTGCTGATATCCATACAATAACTTGCTGAGATTATTTGGGATTGTGCTGAAATTAAAGATCAAGTTGGGAAAGATTTATATCTTGATAAACTATTGATTTCCTGACTTCAGTTGCATTAATTCCTGCACTGATTTTTATCATTTTCTCCTTTAGATTTATTTATTTATTTATTTATTTATTTATTTATTTATTTATTTGAGTTGGAGTTTCACTCTGTCACCCAGACTGGAGTGCAGTGGCCACTCCTGGCCACCGCAGCCTCGACCTGCTGGGCTCCGGCGATCCTTCTGCCTCAGCCTTCCAAGTAGCCGGAATTACAGGTATGCCTACCACGCCCAACTGATTTTTTCATTTATTGTAGAGATGAGGTCTCACTGCCCAGGCGGGTCTCGAACCCGTGGGCTAAGGCAATCCACTCACCTCAGTTTCCCAAAGGTGTGGGATTACAGGCTGAGCCCTGAGCCCGGCTTTAG
>NW_007181981.1:0-814 GCF_000164805.1 Carlito syrichta
CAGTAGCCGGAATTACAGGTATGCCTACCACGCCCAACTGATTTTTTCATTTATTGTAGAGATGAGGTCTCACTGCCCAGGCGGGTCTCGAACCCGTGGGCTAAGGCAATCCACTCACCTCAGCTTCCCAAAGGTGTGGGATTACAGGCTGAGCCCTGAGCCCGGCTTTAGATTTATTTTTTTATTTTTATTTTTTTTGAGTTGGAGTCTCAATCTGTCGCCCAGACTGGAGTGCAGTGGCATGCTCCCGGCCGCAGCCTCAACCTGCTGGGTTCCTGCAATCCTTCCGCCTCAGCCTTCCAAGTAGCCAGAACTACAGGCACGCACTACCACGCCTGGCTAATTTTTGATTTATTGTAGAGATGAGGTCTCACCAAGTTGTCCAGGCAGGTCTCGAGCCCGCGGTTTCAGGCAATCCACTCACCTCAGCGTCCCAAGGCACGGGATTACAGGCTTAGTCACTGAGCCCGGCTCTCCTTTAGATTTAATTTGCTCTTTTTTTCTAGTTTCCTGATGTGGAAGCTTATATTATTGTTTTATCTCTCTTTTTTCTAATACATGTATTCAATGCTATAAATGTCCCTCTAAGCACTGCTTTTGTTGCATGTCACACATTTTAATAAATTGTATTTTCTTTTAAATTAAGTTCAAAATATATTTTTAATTTCTCTTGATATCTCCTCATGACCCACGTGTTGCTTAGAAATGTGTTGTTTAACCTCCAAATATTTAAGATTTTTCCAGTTTCTTTCGAATTTTGATCTGGAATAATTCCATTATGGTCTGAAAGCAGACATTGTATGATCTTATTTTT
>NW_007181982.1:0-831 GCF_000164805.1 Carlito syrichta
GGAAAACAGTGTGGTAGTTTCTAAGGGGACAATATATTGACTACAATGTGACTCAGTAATTGTTGGGAGCCAGCCACAGAGTCCCACTGAGCAGGATCAGGAAGGGCCTTTGACCCCGAGACCACTAGGATGCGTTCAGAAGCTATTTGACCCCATTTCCTCCCCCTTTCTACTCAGTACTAACCAGATTAACCTCCTGTGAGTTCAAAACATAAAAACTCTGAGACGGATGAACACAAGCTAACTTTAGAAGCTCATTGCTCCCATTCTTCAACAAACTGCAGTTTTGGCTTTCACACAACTTATAATTCACACTCGTGTCACATCTCAGAGCCTTAGTGTTGGTCACAGGCTTCTGGGTCATGATCTTAGGATTTATTGAAGTTGTAAATTGGACAACATAGTTTTAGAAGACAGCCATTTTGTTGAAAGAATGCGACTGGGTTACTTGCATGTAGCCCACTGTGAACTTTGGACTGGGCCACATTTCAAACCTTCTGGGATGGGACACTTTCATTTGTAAAGTAAATACTTAAGCTTCTATAGAATTGTTTAACTTGGCATAAATCCACCAACTTAGTCTGAAAAGAGGTTTATAGAATATGTCACTCACGGATTAGGTTATCCTTTGTTATGGCATTTTAAGATTATCCTAGGAAAAGGGTTTAAAGGAAATCATTGATTAAGTTTTCATTGATTAAGGTTTCTGATGGGTGGGGACATCCCTCCCACATCTGACTTTGTGTATAAAAGACCCGTTGTAATTCCCAATAACACACATCACTTCTGCACTTGACTGGAGTCAGTCTCTTTCATTCTTTCTCTCTCTCT
>NW_007181983.1:0-1510 GCF_000164805.1 Carlito syrichta
CCAAGTATGACAATATGTCACATAAAGGCTACAGTATGTAGTCTTTTCTGACTGGCTTCTTTCACAGTAATATGCATTTAAGCTTCCCCATGTCTTTTCACAGATTGGTAGCTTATTTCTTTTCAAGCTCCGAATAATATTCCATGGCCTGGATGTACCACAGTTTGTTCATATGTTGAGCTACTGAAGGACACTGTTATTACTCCCAAGTTTTAGTAATTATGAATGAATCTTCCATACACACCCATGTGCATGTTTTTGTGTGGTCATAAGCTTTCAGCTTATGTAAGCAAATATCAGGGAATGAAGTTGCTGGATCATATGGTGAGAGTATGTTAGTTTTGTAAGAAATTGCTAGACTGTCTTCACAGTGGCTATACCATTTTCAGTCCCAGCAGCAAAGAGTGAGAGTTTCTATTGCCCCACATCCTCCTCAACATTTGGTGTTGACAGTGTTTCAGATTTTGACCATTTTCTAGAAATGATTTCTTATTATTGTTTTAATGTTCAATTCCTTAGTTATATGTGTTGAATATACTTTATATGCTTATTTCCAATTGTGCTACTTCTTTGATGAGGTTCATTTAGGTTTCTTGCCTATTTTTAATTGCGTTGTTTGACTTTTTATTGTTGATTTTAAGAGTTATTTGTATCTTTTGAGTAGCAGTCATTTATCAAAGGTGTCTTTTCAAATATTATTTCCCAGTCTGTGGTTTATCTTTCCATTCTCTTACCAGTAACTTTCATGAGCAAAGTCTTTAATTTTAATGAAGTCTTGCTTGGCAATTATTTTTCTTCATAGATTACAGTCTTGGTGTTGTTTTTACAAAGTCATTGCCATATACAAGGTCATCTAGATTTTCTTCTATGTTATCTTTTTAGGAGTTTCATAATTTTTTCTTTTACATTTAACTAGATGGTCCATTTTGAGCTATTTTATGGGACAGCTATAAAACCTATGCCTAAATTTATTTAATTTCTGCAGATGGATGTCCAGTTTTCCAGCACAATTTTCTGCTCCTTTACACTATCTTTGCTCCTTTATCAAAGATCAGTCGATTACATTTATGCGCATCTATTGTGTTCTGCTGATTTACATATCTATTCATTCACCAATATTACAGTTTTGATTACTACAGCTTTATAGTTAAATCTTGAAGTTTGATAGTGTTATTCCTTCAACTTTGTTCTTCTCCTTCAACACTGAATTGGTTGTTCTGTGTCATTCTCCTCTCCATATAAACTTTGGAGTCAGTGTGCTGATATCCATACAATAACTTGCTGAGATTATTTGGGATTGTGTTGAAATTAAAGATAAAGTTGGGAAAGATTTATATCTTGAAAAACTATTGATTTCCTGACTTAAGTTGCATTAATTTCTGCACTGATTTTTATTTTCTCCTTTAGAGTTATTTATTTATTTATTTATTTATTATTATTTTTTTTGAGTTGGAGTCCTACTCTGTCACCCAGATTGGAGTGCAGTGGTCACTCCCGGCCACCGCAGCCC
>NW_007181984.1:0-753 GCF_000164805.1 Carlito syrichta
AAGTCCTGCTTGGCAATTATTTCTTCATAGATTACAGTCTTGGTGTTGTTTTTACAAAGTCATTGCCATATACAAGGTCATCTAGATTTTCTTCTATGTTATCTTTTAGGAGTTTCATAATTTTTTCTTTTACATTTAGCTAGATGGTCCATTTTGAGCTATTTTATGGGACAGCTATAAAACCTATGCCTAAATTTATTTAATTTCTGCAGATGGATGTCCAGTTTTCCAGCACCATTTTCTGCTCCTTTACACTATCTTTGCTCCTTTATCAAAGATCAGTCGATTACATTTATGTGCGTCTATTCTGTTCTGCTGATTTACATATCTATTCATTCACCAATATTACAGTTTTGATTACTACAGCTTTATAGTTAAATCTTGAAGTTTGATAGTGTTATTCCTTCAACTTTGTTCTTCTCCTTCAACACTGAATTGGTTGTTCTGTGTCATTCTCCTCTCCATATAAACTTTGGAGTCAGTGTGCTGATATCCATACAATAACTTGCTGAGATTATTTGGGATTGTGTTGAAATTAAAGATCAAGTTGGGAAAGATTTATATCTTGATAAACTATTGATTTCCTGACTTAAGTTGCATTAATTTCTGCACTGATTTTTATTTTCTCCTTTAGAGTTATTTATTTATTTATTTATTTATTTTTTTTTTTTAAGTTGGAGTCCTACTCTGTCACCCAGACTGGAGTGCAGTGGTCACTCCCGGCCACCACAGCCCCGACCTGCTGGGCTTTGG
>NW_007181985.1:0-803 GCF_000164805.1 Carlito syrichta
TTCATAGATTACAGTCTTGGTGTTGTTTTTACAAAGTCATTGCCATATACAAGGTCATCTAGATTTTCTTCTATGTTATCTTTTAGGAGTTTCATAATTTTTTCTTTTACATTTAGCTAGATGGTCCATTTTGAGCTATGTTATGGGACAGCTATAAAACCTATGCCTAAATTTACTTAATTTCTGCAGATGGATGTCCAGTTTTCCAGCACCATTTTCTGCTCCTTTACACTATCTTTGCTCCTTTATCAAAGATCAGTCGATTACATTTATGTGCGTCTATTCTGTTCTGCTGATTTACATATCTATTCATTCACCAATATTACAGTTTTGATTACTACAGCTTTATAGTTAAATCTTGAAGTTTGATAGTGTTATTCCTTCAACTTTGTTCTTCTCCTTCAACACTGAATTGGTTGTTCTGTGTCATTCTCCTCTCCATATAAACTTTGGAGTCAGTGTGCTGATATCCATACAATAACTTGCTGAGATTATTTGGGATTGTGTTGAAATTAAAGATCAAGTTGGAAAGATTTATATCTTGATAAACTATTGATTTCTTGACTTAAGTTGCATTAATTTCTGCACTGATTTTTATTATTTTCTCCTTTAGAGTTATTTATTTATTTATTTATTTATTTATTTTGAGTTGGAGTCCTACTCTGCCACCCAGACTGGAGTGCAGTGGCCACTCCCGGCCACCGCAGCCCCGACCTGCTGGGCTCTGGCGATCCTTCTGCCTCAGCCTTCCAAGTAGCCGGAATTACAGGTATGCCTATCACGCCCAACATTTTTTCATTTAT
>NW_007181986.1:0-825 GCF_000164805.1 Carlito syrichta
GTGTTGTTTTTACAAAGTCATTGCCATATACAAGGTCATCTAGATTTTCTTCTTATGTTATCTTTTAGGAGTTCATAATTTTTTCTTTTACATTTAGCTAGATGGTCCATTTTGAGCTATGTTATGGGACAGCTATAAAACCTATGCCTAAATTTATTTAATTTCTGCAGATGGATGTCCAGTTTTCCAGCACCATTTTCTGCTCCTTTACACTATCTTTGCTCCTTTATCAAAGATCAGTCGATTACATTTATGCGCGTCTATTCTGTTCTGCTGATTTACATATCTATTCATTCACCAATATTACAGTTTTGATTATTACAGCTTTATAGTTAAATCTTGAAGTTTGATAGTGTTATTCCTTCAACTTTGTTCTTCTCCTTCAACACTGAATTGGTTGTTCTGTGTCATTCTCCTCTCCATATAAACTTTGGAGTCAGTGTGCTGATATCCATACAATAACTTGCTGAGATTATTTGGGATTGTGTTGAAATTAAAGATCAAGTTGGAAAGATTTATATCTTGATAAACTATTGATTTCCTGACTTAAGTTGCATTAATTTCTGCACTGATTTTTATTATTTTCTCCTTTAGAGTTATTTATTTATTTATTTATTTTGAGTTGGAGTCCTACTCTGTCACCCAGACTGGAGTGCAGTGGCCACTCCCGGCCACCGCAGCCCCGACCTGCTGGGCTCTGGCGATCCTTCTGCCTCAGCCTTCCAAGTAGCCGGAATTAAAGGTATGCCTATCACGCCCAACATTTTTTCATTTATTGTAGAGATGAAGTCTCGCTGCCCAGGCGGGTCTCGAACCCGCGGAATC
>NW_007181987.1:0-814 GCF_000164805.1 Carlito syrichta
TCCAAATATTTAAGAATTTTTCCAGTTTCTTTCGAATTTTGATCTGGAATAATTCCATTATGGTCTGAAAGCAGACATTGTATGATCTTATTTTTTTTAGATGTGTTAAGGTGTGTTTTATTTTCCATAAACAGTCTTTGCTGAATATTTTATGTGAGGTTGAGTGTGTGATCTGCTGTTGTCAGGTGGAGAACTATAGTTATCACTTCCATTTTTAAACAAATATTTTAAATTTTAGGCTGGAGTGCAGTGGCATGCTCATGGTCACCCCAGTGTTGACATACTGGGCTCAGGCGATCCTTCCACCTCAGCCTTCCAAGTAGCCGGAACTACAGGTGCATGCTGCCACTCTTTGCTAAGTTTTTGATTTATTGTATAGATGAGGACTTGCCAAGTTGCCCAGGTTGTTCTCGAACCCGTGGTCTCAGGCAATCCCCTCACCTCAGCCTCCCAAATTGCTGTGATGACAGGTTTGAGCCACCGCGTCCGGCTGGATATCACTTCTATCCAGTGATATGGTGCTGCTCATCTATGTCTTATTTATTTTCCACCTGCTGGATTTTTTCACTTATGATAGAAAGATGTTAAGTTCTCTGGCTACAATAGTGGTTCATCTGTTTCTCCCTGAAGTTCTTCTTGCAGTTTCTCCTTGCAGCATATATTTGACACTTGTTAGGTGCATACCCATTAAGGATTTTTATGTCTTGTGGGAGCACTGACCCCTTTATCATTGTGAAATATTCCTCTTTGTCCCGGATAACTTCGCTTGCTCTGAAGTCTACTCTGTCTGAAATTAATATAGCTACTCACTCTT
>NW_007181988.1:0-5799 GCF_000164805.1 Carlito syrichta
CATTAACAGTAGCAAATATCTGTCGGGGGATGGGAAAACACTTCTTATCTACAGGGTGCCTGAATGAAACGTCATTGTACACCTAACCCTTAACTGTACCCCACAAAACCTTAATAAAAAATACTGATTAATGAAAAAAATTAAAAATAAAAATAAATAAATGTGCTCATTAAAGCTTTCATGTTAATAAATAAATTTAAGTACTTTAACTTCAAAGATGGAGCATTTTCTTAGGTGGCATCTGAAGATAATAAGGGCTCTTTAAGAAAAAAATACAAAAGTATGTGCACTTATTTATTCTATTATGGAAACTACAAGTGTTAGCTACCTGATCATGGAATAATGTATATAAACCAGAGTTCTTGTCATGAGAAGTTTAATTGCAAGACAATTAACCTTTTATCCCTAGTATTATGGAACAAACAAATTAAAATATCCTTATCCTTCAATCCTTCAAAGTAATTAAGATTGAGAATTAGTTTTTTGTTTCAGAGGTGTCTGATTTCATGATTTAAGAAGTTTTCATAAAGTATCTGTGAATATCTGGAACCTTGATCTATGCCCTCTCTTTCATTTTCTTTCTTTTTCTTTTTTCCTTTCTCTCTCCCTCATGTTCTCTCTCTCACTTCTCTGTCTCACCTTCTCTCTCTCTCTCGCTTTCTGTTTCTCTCACACCTTCTCTCTCTCTCTCTCTCTCTCTCTCTCTCTCTCTCTCTCTCTCTCCAGCAAAAGAACTCTACTGTTAAACTGAACACTTACTCTTTGCTGATCCTTAGAATAACACTGTGGCCACAGAATCAGATCCCTTCTGTTAATTCCCTCTGCTTCTAGCATCTTTCTCCTCCCTGGGACTTGGGTGTTGCACACATCAGGAGCACCCCTGTCAGTCTGTGGCAGATCTATGAAACACACAGTCCAGAATGCATTCTTTCTTGGTGTCACTTCAGAGCCACTAAACCCAGTTTCTTTCTGAGTCATCTCAGTGCCATCTCTAGCAGATATTCAAGTTTGGGCAAAAAAAAATTGCAATGAAAACTGAGTTGAAAAGAAGAGTTCCAAGTAAGTGTCTCTTTGAAAATGGGTCTGGAAAGCAAATACAGACACCAGGGATCATTCCTGGGAGGCTGGCTTCCTTCTGGGTTCACTGATATGTCCATGAGTCTGAATAAGAAGACAGTTCTGATCCCTCAGCACCTTCTAAGTTCATGTTGCTCACTGGGGGTCATTTTTCTCCACTTTGCTAACCCCATCTCCCTGTGCTTCTGTAAGTGCTCAAACTCAGAGATCAGCCTGAGGAGGAAGGCAGCATCTCTGTGACTTATTTGAAATTAAATGGGGGCCCTTCCCAGCTCTGGTTGAGCCTGAGATTGGACCTTGATAGCTTTCCTGCAGCTCTAGGACAGCCAGGAGTCACTGGTGCCCATGGCTGTCTGTGCCCCTGCAGCTGTGCTGATAGTCTCCAGGTGCTGGCAAGGATGAAACACATCATTGTGTCAAATGGGTTCAACATTCCAGACTTTCTGCTGGGTTCATTCTAGGGTATTTGCTGAGAGGAACGTCTGGGTGCAGAGCCGGAGTCTTCTCTGGTGAGAAACAGGGGGCTACTGTGGTCAGGAGCAGGTGTGTCCTGCTGGGGATGGAACTTGTGGATTCAAGTGCAGACTTTGGCCTTTCACAGAGACAGTGGCTGGAGCTGTTGTGAAATCTACCAGCCTTACCAGTGAACTTCAGTCACTGGCCAGTTCAGGGCCACAGTGTGTGACTGAACCCCTGCTGCGTCACAGCAACAAGAGCGTGACTGACTCCCCAGTGTGAAAAGAAGGGACCATGTTGGGTTGGAACTACCTCTGTGTTTCTGGCCCCCTGTAGAGATAATCAGACAACCTGTCCCCGTGAAAGTGGGGTTGGTCTTTACAGGAAGTCATCGAGTGGGTGAGCATTGCCTGGGAAGAGCTTTCAGGAGAATAGTGCCTGTCTAAGGCCAAGGGTAAAGCTATGAACCTGATGTATTGGAGACTTGAGCCTTTAAGAAACCACTTGGTGGTGACCCTGGATGTTGATGTTTCTAGAGGACTGGATGAATGCCAATCCCAGTGCCATGGGCTCTGCATGCATGGCCTCACTTCATTTTTACAACGTCCTGCTGAGGCTGGCACTATTACAATCCCCTTGTCCTTGATGGGGAGGTTCATTGACTTGTCTCATTCACATGGAGAGTACAGGACAAAGGTGCATTTCATTTCTTGGTCTGATTCCAGTCTATTTATACTCTTTATTTTTAATATATTTTATTTTAAAGATGTGGGGTAAAAAATTCAGAATTAGGTATAAAAATGGTCATCATACAGGTAAAGTTTGGGCCTCCCTTTGGTCCCTACTTTGCCTGGTTTGAGATCAGGTACCCTTATTGATGTTGTGCTCCCTTCATCCTGGTAGTATCCCGCTATTGCCAATCCCTTTCTTATAGTATTATGGTAAATGTTCAGGGTTTGCTTATAAGTGAGAACATTTGGTACTCTGTTCTTGGTTTCTGTGATAGATCACAGAGTATTATTGACTCTAAATCCATCCAAGTTGCTGAGAAGTAACTTATGGCTGCATAATTTATGTCTGCATAATATTCCATTGTGTAAATGTACCACATTTTTTTAATCCAGTTCAGTTTCAATGGGGAGCACCGTTGGTTCCATGTTTTTGCAATTGTGAATAGTGCCATCAAGAGAGTGGGTAGACAGATCAATAGAATGGGAAAAAGATGTTTGTCAACTATATATTTGACAAAGGCCTAACATCCAGGATCAACAAGGAACTCAAACATTCCAAAAGGGAAAAAAAACCTAGACAGTTCCATTAAAAAGTGGGCAAAAGACATGAATAGACACTTCACAGAATAAGACATATGGGCAGCCAAGAGACACAAGAAAAAGTGCTCAGCCTCACTAATCATCAGAGAAGTGCAAATCAAAACCACATTGCGATACCACTTAACCCCAGTAAGAATGGTCATTGTTAATAAAACAAACAACAGATGCTGGCAAGGATGCAGAGAAAAAGGAATTTTTTTTCTGCATTGCTGGTAGGAATGTAAACTAGTTCAACCTCTATGGAAACAGTGTTGTGGTTTCTAAAAGAACTAGACATTGACCTTCCATATGACCCAGCAATACCTGCACTGGGAATATACTTGGAAGAACTCAAATCATTCTACAAAAAAAGATACATGCATAAGCCTGTTTATTGCAGACTGTATACTCTTGAGGGCAGCTCTCCAATTCCTTTCAAGAGAAGGCTTCCCAGGGACATGGCATGTCTTATTCATCCTTGTGGGTTTTGATGCCTAGTAGAGTCCCAGACACATAGTAGGTGATCAATAATTGCTCAATGGCTTAAAGAATGGATGACTATTCTGACATCCTAGCCTCACGTCCTCAAGAGAGTGAACCTCGTCAGGGCAATGATTTTAGCAACCCTTGCTGGAAAGCAAATTAAGTAGTATTTTAAAGGAGGATGAATCATCCAGATAATTAGAGTTACCTCAGTTTATAGTCTGTGTCGACACAGCCAGAACAGTGCAGCCATTACTCAGCATTTGAAGATGTGTGATCTGGAAGCTTCTAGCCCCAGACTTTAATACTTAGGTGTCTTCGCAGCCCAAAGTCTTTTGTGGCTGAAATAGTGTCTTTAGAACTTCCTCCTGGGACCAGAATCTCTTCTACCAAGTGATTGTGTAAATGCAATGCTTGTGAGTCCAGTTATATTTTCAGCTTCATGTGGGATCTTGCTATTCCATTAAAAGAATATGACCTTGACTGCTGCAAAAATGTGAATAATCCCTTTCAGGTGTCCTCCTAGTGAATGCCAAGCACTACGCCATGTCCAACAGCTGCTTGTATCTGTCCCAGCCTGGGGCTACAGGTTTATCCTGAGCAAGCTTCTCCTTACTCTCTGACCTTCCCTATATTTCCTTTCACACTAAGCTTATTCCTGCCTCAGGGCCTTTGCATTTGCTGTCCCCCCTACTAAGGATCCTTCCCTCCCTCTTCACTTGGTGGTGCCCACTCCTTCCATAGGTCTTCACTCCAGCGTCATGACTCTAAAAGTCCTCACCACCATACATTATTTTCCCCAAGTATCCTCTGGTGTTCCTAAGGCATTTGCCACTGTTTTTAAGTGTCTATTATTTACTCATTTTTTTTTTCTGTGAAGCCTGTCTCTGCAACCATTCTGTGAGCTCCATGAAAGTGGATGATATGCTTATCTTGTTTGCTAATAAATTCCCAGCATGAATTCAAAGTGCATGGCCTCTAGTAGGTGTCTAATACATTTTGAGTGGCTTAATTAATGAATAAAACTTTGTGTGTTTTGACTGCATACACCGAAGTATATTTGCATTTGATAATGTAGTGTCAGTCAACAGCTCTTAGTCCACACCTTACACTTCACACTCTTCATGCATAATTTGATAGGCTAGAACCTCCCTCACATAGTTTAGGAGATAACAGAGATGGGTTAGAGGCATTTCTAGGTCTCCAGGGTCCCATAGAGTATAAGGAGACTTGCTGACACATGGGGAAGAGTTTTGTGTATCCTGCGAAGTCGTACTTATTTTTATTTTCTTCTTATCTTTTGCATATACATTTATTTATTCTTGAGTTGGAGTGGCACGATGTGACTCACCACAGCCTCCACTTCCTGGGTTCAGGTGATGCTTCTGCCTCAGTCTCCAGTGCCCACCTAATCTGTTTGATTATTTTTAAAGATGGGGGTCTTGCCACATTTCCTGGGCTGGTCTTGAACTTCTGGACTCCTTTCACCTCAGTCTATTGAGCTGAACTTGTTTTTGTAAGTCTTCATATTGCTTCCACAACACCATTCATTGTTCAGTTTCTATGTTCTCCTAACACTTCACCGCTTCTATTAGAAACATTAGCTTCTGCAACATATTGAGGTGGGGCATATCGGTCACCTCAATGATTGATGATCTTCCTGAGGGTTGAAACTGAGTCTTAATGACCTTCCTCACCACCACACTAGCACTTGACACACAGGAAGTGCTTAATATATATATTTTTCAAATTACCTAGTGCTATTTCAATTATCCCAAAATGTTCCCCCAGCTTCCATTTTAGAGTTTGGTGAAGTTACATAGCTCTGCTGACTTGTCACTAAACCCAGGCCCAGCTAATAGCCCGGGTTTCTTCCCAGGAATAGCTTTGGGAGATAAATTTTAGCATTAAATCCAGTGACTTCTGGCAGATCTGTGTGCAGCTGTATCATGCTCTCATTGCAAATGAAGTTTCTGTAAGCCTCTCTTTCCCCCCAGCACTAATTCTAATAACCAATGGCAATCCTATCCTAGGCCTGTTAACTCTCGTGGTTTTTTCTACCAGTTTTCAACTAAAGGTTCCACTTGATATGCACTTTAAGTGTTGGGAAGACAATTAAATTGGATGGAAACAGAAATGACTTGTGCGTGTGTACATATGGTTTTGTGTGAGTCTATATGGGTTTTTAGAGGATTGTGAGCAGGACTAAAGAAGTAAGGAGAACTAAAATATGACTCCAAAAAGGGTGTAATTTCTCTGAGACTTGCCTGGCTTAGAAGAGATAGCCAAGCAACAAGGAACAGGCAAAGAGAGCATGGTTGTGAAATAAGGTGTGATCTCAGTTTTATTGTATTGTATGTTTGTGTTGTACAAATTATTAGTGTAATAAAGTATTAATGGATAACAGTGTCCATGTGTTAATGTTTTGTGTATTGGTTGTAAGAAAGGACTATAGTGTTAGACTGTCAGGGAT
>NW_007181989.1:0-945 GCF_000164805.1 Carlito syrichta
CGATAAAAGGAGTGTTCACACACACACATACACTACTAGGTTTGTTTGTTTTTTGGCAGCAATTTTCTATCTTGTTTTCTGCTCTCTAAACAAATAATTAGACCATACTATTGCTTTTTTGTAATATTTATCTTTTATTTGCAGTGAGTTCTACAAAATCCTATGGTATAATCCCCCACTTAACAGTGGTTTTCCTATACTAATTTAAACTCCAGATTCCCTTACCACCCTTTCCTTTTTCTCCTCAGAAAATATACTAAAACTATTTCCATGGAGCATGAATTCTGTGGAGCCCGGCTCTTTTCATATTTTAAAAGTTCATACCTCTAGCTGGGCTCGGTTGCTCAGCCTGTCATCCTGCACTTTTGGGAGGCTGAGGTGAGTGGATTACCTGAGTCTGCAGGTTCGAGACCCACCTGGGCAGCGAGACCTCACCTCCACAATAAATCAAAAAATCAGCCGGGCGTGGTAGCACATACCTGTAATTCTGGCTACTCGGAAGGCTGAGGAGGAAGGATCGCCGGAGCCCAGCAGGCAAGGCTGCAGTGGCCGGGAGTGGCCACTGCACTCCAGTCTGGGCAACAGAGTGAGACTCCAACTCAAAAAAAATTTTTAAAAATAAAAAATAAAAAAAATAAAAGCTCATACCTCAAATCTTCTTTTGAGGGGCTAGCAAATGAAGGTATGTGTATTTCTCTGAATATCACACTCCAGATATCGCTTATTATTGGGCAGATCTTTTACAACAGGAAATTTTCAGAGTTCAAAGTCATACATTTAGACATAGCACAACAAAGTAGAAATGTGCCAAATTATCCAGAAACTATTTGGATAGCTGGCAAACAAAGTTGCCTGCTGGGTTTGTGGACAGTATAGGTAATTTGCCACCCAACTCTCCTCCATTTACTTCAATAATTGTAGAGTACTTAGACCCCTCCTATCTGT
>NW_007181990.1:0-894 GCF_000164805.1 Carlito syrichta
CTTTTGAGGGGCTAGCAAATGAAGGTATGTGCATTTCTCTGAATATCACACTCCAGATATCGCTTATTATTGGGCAGATCTTTTACAACAGGAAATTTTCAGAGCTCAAAGTCATACATTTAGACATAGCACAACAAAGTAGAAATGTGCCAAATTATCCAGAAACTATTTGGATAGCTGGCAAACAAAGTTGCCTGCTGGTTTGTGGACAGTATAGGTAATTTGCCACCCAACTCTCCTCCATTTACTTCAATAAATTGTAGAGTACTTAGACCCCTCCTATCTGTTATCCACCTATCTACATTTCTCTGCTCTCTCAGTGTCTGACAGTAGGAAGAGTCCATCTTGTCTGTCTTTCTCTTGCAGCTGATGAGAAAGATATCAAAGAAATAGGCTGACTTGGGAGAGGGAGGGTTTTAAAATGAGTATGTAAAATAAGACATCTAGTCAGCTAGGAGAAAAAGGTAATTAAGCCCAAAATAAAAGCAGAAAGGCATATTAAGAAGGAACACCAAATCAAGTACTACATCCTCTCACCAGATGACCCAACAGGGTGATCAAGCCTTGGATTTTGTAAGCATCATATTTATAGTCAAAATATTTGCAAAATGTCATTGAGAGCTTTTAAGCCAAAAGGCAGTCACAGTGTTCACCACACTGCTTCAGCTAGAGCCTTCCATTTCAATGGGGCTGAATTCTTCCAAATGTGTGTAAGTTTGACCAAAGAGAATTAGGTCCAATTGTTCTTCAGAAAAACAGCTTCTAAAAATGTAACTTGCATTTGCTTCTTTTATCCAGATGAATAAACTACACAATCAAATTTAAATGTTTTTTTCTATCCAACTCAACATACTTTTCACCATCTCTTTCTAAAAAAAAAGTCTCCGGCGATCG
>NW_007181991.1:0-762 GCF_000164805.1 Carlito syrichta
TCAAAGTGGATTCATTAGTATTTGGGGTCGCCTTAGCCACCTTCTCTAAGAGGAAATGTTGGCTTAGTGACTTGTGGTTATGTGTAAATGAGAAGCAGAATTATTGGGAAATAGATTCACAAAAGGAAGACCTTACAGTTGCAAAAGTAGCTTCCATCAATAACAGTCTACAGTTTTTTTGTTTGTTTGTTTGTTTTTTTTTTTTTGAGTTGGAGTCTCACTCTGTCGCCCAGACTGGAGTGCAGTGGCCGCTTCCGGCCACCGCAACCTCGCCTGCTGGGCTCCGGCGATCCTTCCGCCTCAGCCTTCTGAGTAGCTGGAACTACAGGCATGTGCTACCACGCCCGGCTGATTTTTTGATTTATTGTAGAGATGAGGTCTCGCTGCCCAGGCGGGTCTCGAACCCGCGGGCTCAGGCAATCCACTCACCTCAGCCTCCCAAAGGCGCGGGATTACAGGCTGAGCCACCGAGCCCGGCTAACAGTCTACAGTTTTAATTTCTCCATTGTCACCAATAAACATTCACAGAGACTCCTCAGAGTGACTGGCCTGGATTTAACATCTTAGGTTAAACTTGCCTTTGACTTCTGTACCTGGATCCTCTAATTACCCAAAATGTTATCTGTTGATATCCTGTTTTATTTTTTTTCTTAAATGCAGCAAAGCATGTGGAATTTTTTTAAAGTCTAATGAATTTTGATGAATCAATTACAGTTTATAAAGTTGGAACTTAACAGTAAATGACTCAGCTCTGGAATTCAT
>NW_007181992.1:0-858 GCF_000164805.1 Carlito syrichta
TAAAATGTTTTCCATACTGCCAATCTCTTTCTTATAGCACTGTAATTGATCAAGTTCAGCTCATGAGGGAGAACATATGGAACTCTGTTCTTTGTTTCTGTGATAAATAATTGAGAATGAGGGACCTCCTTCATATCCATCGAACGTTCTGCAAAATCCCTATACTTGTCCTTTTTTATGGCTGCATAATATTCCAATGTGTGTATATTCCACATTTATATTATCCACTCCAGCTTTGCCGGGCGACATGGTTGGTACCATATAATTTGCCATTGTGATTAGATCTGCAACAAACAACTTGTGTAGGTATATTTTTGGTAAAATGATTTGAGTTTCTCCAGGTATATTCTCTACAGGGGAATTACTGAGTCACATGGTAGGTCAATTTCTTGTCCCTTTAGATACCGCCACAGCATTTTCCAAAGATGTTGCTCTAGTTTTCAGTCCACATGCAGTGTAGAAGCATTTTTCCCCCCAAATTCTCACCAGCATCTGTTTTTGTTTATTAATGATGGCCATTCGTACAGGGGGTATGTGGCATTTTAATGTGGTTTTCATTTGCATTCCTCTGATGATGAGTGAGACTGTGCACATTTTCATGTGTCTGCTGTTTGCCTGTATCTTATTATGAAAAGCGTCCAATCCTGTATTTTGACCACAGTTTAAAGGGACTGTTTGTTTTTTTCTGAGTGTTTGAGTTTTTTGTAGTTTCTAGATGTTATGCCTTTGTCAGATATAGAGTTGGAGAATAGTTTTTTCCATTCTTTGGGAAATCTCCCTGCTCTTTTGATGGTGACTTTTGTTTTGCAGAGGAGTATTAATTTGATGTAATGCCACTTGTCTAATTACTTCTTATGG
>NW_007181993.1:0-804 GCF_000164805.1 Carlito syrichta
TTTTGGTAAAATGATTTGAGTTCTCCAGGTATATTCTCTACAGGGGAATTACTGAGTCACATGGTAGGTCAATTTCTTGTCCCTTTAGATACCGCCACAGCATTTTCCAAAGATGTTGCTCTAGTTTTCAGTCCACATGCAGTGTAGAAGCATTTTTCCCCCCAAATTCTCACCAGCATCTGTTTTTGTTTATTAATGATGGCCATTCGTACAGGGGGTATGTGGCATTTTAATGTGGTTTTCATTTGCATTCCTTTGATGATGAGTGAGACTGTGCACATTTTCATGTGTCTGCTGTTTGCCTGTATCTTATTATGAAAAGCGTCCAATCCTGTATTTTGACCACAGTTTAAAGGGACTGTTTGTTTTTTTCTGAGTGTTTGAGTTTTTTGTAGTTTCTAGATGTTATGCCTTTGTCAGATATAGAGTTGGAGAATAGTTTTTTCCATTCTTTGGGAAATCTCCCTGCTCTTTTGATGGTGACTTTTGTTTTGCAGAGGAGTATTAATTTGATGTAATGCCACTTGTCTAATTTACTTCTTATGGTATGGGCATTTAGGTTTCTGAAGACAAATTAGTTCCCGGTTCTAGTTTCCATAAAGGTACCTCTTGAGTTTTCGAAGATTATTATCATTTGGTATTTTATGTTTAGGTCTTTTATCCATTTAAAGTTAATGTTTATGATGATAGTTAGGGCTCCAGTTTAAGTCTTGTGCATGAGGTCAGACTTTTCCCAGTACCATTTACTGAATGTGTTCTATAATCCCCAGTGGGTCTTGGAGGTTTTTTCAAAGATGAGTTGGT
>NW_007181994.1:0-2199 GCF_000164805.1 Carlito syrichta
TTAAATAGTTTGTTTGCTAGCTAGTTATGTCAGCTACATAGCCAGCTAGCTACTCAGCTATCTAGTTAAGTCAGCTAGAAAATCAGCTAGTTTCTTAGCTAACTAGTGGGCTAGCAAGTCAGCAAGCTGGTCAGCTAACTAGTGGCTTTGCTTACTTTCCACCAATTCAGCTAACTACTCTGCTCACTCACCTGCCAACTGGTCAGCCAACTTGTCGCTCACTTGCCAGCCAAAAGTTAAAATAACTTGTCGGCTTGCTCACAAGCCAAAAGGACAGCCAACTAGTAAGCTTGCTCACCTGATGACTAGTTAAGTCAGCTCACCAGTGGCTTTCTCACTGGTCAACTAGTTAAGGCATCTCACCCATCGGCTCACTCGACGGCCAACTTGTTAATTCGGCTCAACATTCTGCTCACTCACCAGCCGACTAATTAAGTCCTCTGACCAGTTGGCTCACTTGCCAGCTGACTAATTTCAGCTGAGCAGTCAGCTCACTCTTGGGCATATTAGTTAAGTCAGCTGACCAGTCGTCTCACTCACCAAACTACTAGCTATGTCAACTTACCAGTCAGCTCATTCGCTTGCAGACTTGTTAAGTCAGCTGACTAGTCGGCTATCTTGACCACTGGCTAGTTAAGTCAGCTCACCTGTTTGCTAATGCACTGGCCGACTAGTTAAGTCAGTTAACCAGTCCACCAACTAGTCGTCCAAGTAGTAAAGTGAGCTAAACCATCGTCTGAATACTCGACCAACATGTCAGCTGACAAGTTATCACAGCTAAAATGTTGGCCAACTAGTTAGTTCAGCTAACTTGTCAGCCAACTAGTCGGCAGACTAGTTAGATCAGCAAACGAGCAAGCAACTAGTTAACATAGCAAACTAGTGGAAAAATTCGTCAGTTATTTGCTATCCAAGCTAACTAGTCGGCCAACCCGGCCGACTAGTTAAGCCAGCTAACAAGGCGGCTGAGTAGGCAGCAAACGTGTTTAACAATCTAAGTAGTT
The DNA here is from genome assembly GCF_000164805.1 of Carlito syrichta. Classification (NCBI taxonomy): domain Eukaryota; kingdom Metazoa; phylum Chordata; class Mammalia; order Primates; family Tarsiidae; genus Carlito; species Carlito syrichta. Next base: position 1,005 of record NW_007181994.1, read on the forward strand.
GGTCAACTGGTCAGCCCACAAGTTAATTTACCCAACAAACTCGTTAACCAACTAGTTAAGTCAGCTAGTTAACTCATTTACCAACTAGTTAAAACAGTTAGCTAACTCATTAACCAACTCGTTAAACCAGCTAGCTATCTCGGTAGCCAACAAGTTAAGTCAGCAAGCAAAGACTGCTACATAAGCAGCTAGTTAGCTAAGTAAGCTAGCTAAGTCAGCTAGCTCACTAGTTAGCTAACTATTTAAGTCACCTACTTAAGCCTGCTACCTAACTAGTTAGTCATTTATTAAAGCAGCTAGTTATTCAGTTAGTTAAATAGGTAGCTAACTACTTAATACAGGTAGTTAAGTCAGCTAGGTAAATTGTTAAGTCAGCCAGTTAAGTCAGATAGCTAAGGAGTTAAGTCAGATAGCTAAGTCAGCTAGTTAAGTCAGCTTTCTAATTTAGTCAGATGGTTAAGACAGATAGCTAGGTAGCTAATGGGTTAAGTCAACAGGATGAGTGAGGTAGTTAGCTAGTTAACTAACAGGTTAATCCAGCTGGTTGAGTCAGCTAGCTAGCTAGTTAGCAAATGGGTTGTGTCAGCTGGTTGAGTAGGCAAGCTAGCTAGTTAACTAACAAGTTAAGTCAGCTGGTTGAGTCAGCTAGCTAGCTCTTTAGCTAACGAGTTAAGTCAGATGATTAAGTCAGCAGGCTAGCATGCTAGATAACAAGTAAGCTTACTAGTTAGCTAGCTGGTTAAGTCTGCAAGCTAGTTAGGCTGCTAACTATTTGTCAGCTTCTTAGCTAGATAGCTAGCTTGCTAGATAACTATTGAGTCATCTGACAAGCTAGGTAGCTAGCTAGTTAGCTAAATATATGTCAGCTGGACGGCTAGGTGGCTAGCTAGTTAACTCGTTAAGTCAGTTGGCTAGCCAGCTGGCTAGTTGGTTAATTCAGCTAATTAAGAGAACTTGCTAGCCAACTGGCAATGTATTTAGCTGCTCGTTAGGTCAGCTAGATAGCTACCTGGATAGCTAGTGATGTCAGCATGTTAAGTCACCTTTCTAGCCAACTGGCTAGCTGGTTGTCAGCTAATTTGTCAGCTGTCTAGCCAGAGGGCTAGCCAGTGAGTGAACTAGATATGTCAAATGTTACCCAGCAGGCTAGCTGTTCAAGTCAGATAGTTAAGTCATCTGGCTAGCCTGCAGGCTA
>NW_007181995.1:0-642 GCF_000164805.1 Carlito syrichta
CTCTGGTCCCAGTCCCCTCCAGATCCCTCCCCAGCTGCATTGTCTCCAGCCCGGGCAACCGGCACCAATCCGCTGGTCACACAGGGAGGCTCTGTGCACCCATCCCTCATAGACACCAGTCCCATTCCTGGCTGAAGTACTCTGTAAGGGGCCCAGTGCCACTCTCGCTACTCACTGCCTGCCCTTTGGAACTTTGGAGCTCTGGAACTCCGGATCCACCATGACTGAGGCACTCAGCATGAGACCCCAAGCCAGCGGACCCAGACAAGTGGAGAAAAACAGATTTGCTTAAACTGCCTCGCCATTCTCCAGGCAGAGACTTCCATTGCCCTGTCCAACTATCAACAAACTTTACCTCATTTCCTAAGGCCGGATATTGCAGCGTGTGGGGGAGTTTTGGGTCCCTGCTCCCTCTGGCTCTCTCCCTGGCTGCATTGTATCCAGCCTGGCACCCAGCACCACTGGTCACACAGGGAGGCTCTGGGTGCCCACCCCGCAGAGACACCGGTCACATTCCTGGCTGAAGTACCCTGTGGGGGGCCCAGAGCCACCCTCACTACCCACTGCCTGCCCTTTGGAGCTTTGGAGCTCTGGCCCACCCTGGCTGAGGCACTCTGAGTGAGACCCCAAGCCGGGGGACCC
>NW_007181996.1:0-767 GCF_000164805.1 Carlito syrichta
CAGTCTCGCGGTTTTCTTCTCATTTGGACTTCGGCTGTGCAGAGCGCCTCTGTTTGAACTAAAGTTCTCTCATGGGACACGCTTTGCCCATGTGCAGCTCTACGCTGCCACCCAGGGGGCGATGGGAACCCCACAGTGGAGCAAGAAGGCATTACTTGGTGAATTCCCTGGGTGCATTCTGAAATGTTTCTCCCTTTCAAATTTTTCTGTGGGAGGATACACAATTGCTCTGCCAAACGCATTGACGGAAAAGAGCTGACTGCCTTGGTGGTGCTTGTTCTGAATGTCCGTCTCCCTTGGAAAGTGCTGTGTGAGAAGTGTGCTGCACTGTGAGGTTCTGGCACTGAGTGTGCGTGCTGTCATTCCTCCTTCCCACTTGTTCCCTTTCGTGTATCTTACGCGCTACAGGGTGACTGCTTTGGCGTGCGGCTTGTCAACCTCTCCCATGCGGGAATGCTCATGTCCCCTGTGCCACAATGAGGGATCTGAGACATTCACAGTTACTTGTGGGAAGGCATTATGTGTGACCCGGGGGAATTCTGAATTGCTCTTTCTTGACACCTTCTCCTGTCAGGGAAAGCAATGAGACTGTGGATTGCTGGTCGGAGTGGCCTTTCTTAGGCCTGGGGTGCACGGGCACCTTCCTGGCTTAAGTCTGTGCCCAATGTGTGCTGCAGTGTCACCTCTTTGCTGTGACTATTATTCTTCATTGCCGCCTGCTGTAATACCTCATTCTCACTCTTTCCCCTTGATTTGTGTTCCTTTCC
>NW_007181997.1:0-825 GCF_000164805.1 Carlito syrichta
TCTCCCTTTCAATTTTTCTGTGGGAGGATACACAATTGCTCTGCCAAACGCATTGACGGAAAAGAGCTGACTGCCTTGGTGGTGCTTGTTTTGAATGTCCGTCTCCCTTGGAAAGTGCTGTGTGAGAAGTGTGCTGCACTGTGAGGTTCTGGCACTGAGTGTGCGTGCTGTCATTCCTCCTTCCCACTTGTTCCCTTTCGTGTATCTTACGCGCTACAGGGTGACTGCTTTGGCGTGCGGCTTGTCAACCTCTCCCATGCGGGAATGCTCATCTCCCCTGTGCCACAATGAGGGATCTGAGACATTCACAGTTACTTGTGGGAAGGCATTATGTGTGAACCGGGGGAATTCTGAATTGCTCTTTCTTGACACCTTCTCCTGTCAGGAAAAGCAATGAGACTGTGGATTGCTGGTCGGAGTGGCCTTTCTTAGGCCTGGGGTGCACGAGCACCTTCCTGGCTTAAGTCTGTGCCCAATGTGTGCTGCAGTGTCACCTCTTTGCTGTGACTATTATTCTTCATTGCCGCCTGCTGTAATACCTCATTCTCACTCTTTCCCCTTGATTTGTGTTCCTTTCCATAGAGGGCCTTTGCGTACGAGCGTGTAACCTCCGTGTTTCACGGAGAGAAATCTGCAAGACATAGTGCCGCAATGAGTGACACAAGTGCTCCACAGTCACGAGCAGGAGAGCATTATGTGTGGATGGGGAGAGTCCTAAGTTGTTTTTCCCTATGGCGTTTAAACCTAATAAGGACTACCAAGGCTGTGCCGTTTTCATTGCTGAGTAAGCACGGAGAGCCTCTGTTACACTGGGGGTGAAGCTGG
>NW_007181998.1:0-703 GCF_000164805.1 Carlito syrichta
CCAGCTAGCTAGCCATCTGACTTACCTAGCTTGCTACCTAGCTAGCCAGTAACGTTAAATTGTTAGCTAACTAGCTAGTCACCTAGCTAACAAGCTGACTTAGTTATCAGGCTAGCAAGCTAGCTGATTTAACCAGCTGACTGATTAGCTAGCTTACTCGTTTTCTAACGTGCTAGGTAGGTGGCATGATCATCTGACTTAACTCATTAGCTAACAAGCTAGCTAGCTGACACAACCAGTTGACTTAACTCGTTGGCTAACTAGATAGCTAGCTGACTCATTCAGCTGACTTAACTCATTAGATAACTAGCTAACTAGCCTACCCAACCCGCTGAATCACCCTGTGTGCTAACTAGCTAGCTATCTGACTAAACCAGCTTATTTAACCTGTTAGTTAACTAGCTAAGTACCTGACTCAATCTGCTGATGTAGCCCATTTGCTCACTATCTAGCTAGCTATATTAACCAGTTGACTAATTTAGAAAGCTGACTTAACTAGCTGACTTAGCTAGCTGACTTAAATATTTAGCTAGCTGACTTAACTGGCTGACTTAACAAGTTAGCTAGTTGACTTAACTACCTGAATTAAATAGCTAACTATTTAACTAGCCGTAAAACTAGCTGATTTAATAATTAGCTAACTAGTTAGCTAATCAGTTAAGAAACTGATTTAAATAGCTAACTATTGAGCTAGCTAATTTAG
>NW_007181999.1:0-1015 GCF_000164805.1 Carlito syrichta
TGCAGAAAATTGAGGGGTGAAATGAAAAACCAACAGAAGAATTACTTAAAGAGGTACAAAAAAGGTTGTAAACTGGATGGAGCAAAGAAAAAAAATATAAATATACAGCATAAAGAAAGTTATGGGTATGAAAGGTGTATTTTTGGTAAGAAAAGTTACAAAGAAAAAATTGTGTATGAAATAATTTTATATCATAAAATTTTGTTCTAAAATAAAATGACTTTTTAATTAAAAAGAGGGAGATACAGGGTAAACCATATTCAAGCATGTCATCAATGATATATGAATGGTAGGGTAAGGTGTGTGAAGAAGAATTTATGAAATAAGAGTTTGTATATATTTAAAATGATTATAACTATTTCTCCAGTTTTAACTGCTGTTATGGCTTGAAGAGTTTTTAATTACCTAGAAAACTAGCCTTTAAAAGAGGCCACAATAGATTTGTTTAACTTCCTAGCACATCAGAGGCTCTGAGTATCTCAAAATAAGTTAAAATTTGTAGAAAAAAGTAGTTAAATACGAAGAGAATCTGATTTGTGAAGGCAAACCAAAAATCAACCCAGAAAAAAAAAATAACTGTAGTAATTGGTGAACATTTACAAAAATAAAGAGGTAACTCAGAAAGCCTTTAGGTCTAATAGCCTATTGTAAATTGTGAATTGACTCTTATGTTCAGAAAACCAAAGATTTTTACTTTAAGATATTTGAGGGAGAGCTGATTCCTCTTCAATGGACTGCTAAAGATATACAAATTCTAGAAGGGCTGGAAAAAAGTTTTAATTACGCCTCCTATTTTAGCACTCCCATTTTTATAAAATCTCTTTCATTTTTTGTGATCGTGAATCAGTGTATGGCCATCGGAGAGCTTACTGAAAATGGGGTGGAAAGAGGCAACCAGTCACTCTCAAATCCAAATTGTTAAATCATCTGACTAGGGGTTAGTCTGAGTGTGTTCAGTCTGTAGCAGCCACTGCCTTATTAGTGGAAGAAAGTCAGAAATTTACTTTCAGAGAAT
>NW_007182000.1:0-869 GCF_000164805.1 Carlito syrichta
AACCAGCTGTCAAGCCAGCTGACTTAACTAGGTTACATAACTAGCTAGCCAGCTGGATAGTCAACTGACTTAACTATCTAGCTACCTACATAGCCTGCTGGTTTGACAGCTGACTTGAATACCTAGCTACCTAGAAAACTAGCTGACTGGTAAGCTGAATTAACTAGTTTAATTAGCTAGCTAACAGGCTAGCCAGATGACTTAACTAACTAGCTACCTAGATAGCTGGCTAGCCAGGTGACTTAACTCACTGTCTTAACAATCTGGCAAGTTGACTTAACGAGCTGACTTAACCAGCTAGCTACCTAGCTAGCCAGCTGGCATAGCTAGCTGTCTTAAGTAACTAGCTACCTATCTAGCTAACTAGCTAGCCAGTTGACTTAACTAGTGACTTAACTTGCTAGTTACCTGACATGACTAGCTGACATATATCTAGCTAGCTGACTTAACTAGCTGAAATAACGAACTAGTCATATGACTAGCCATCTGAGATAACTAATTTTTTAACTAGCTAACCAGTCGGATAGCCAACTGGCTTATCGAACTGACTTAACTAGCTAGCCTGGTGGTTGCCAGGTGTCTTAACTAGCTTACTTAACCAGCAAGTCAGCTGGCTAGACAGCTGCCTTAAATAGCTGGCTACCTATTTAGCAACCTGGCTAGCCAGTTGACTTACCTAGCTGACTTTAGCTAGCAAGCTGGCTTCCCAGCTCACCTAACATGCTAGGTACCCACCTAGCAAACAGGCAAGCTTGGTGTCTTAACTAGCTGACTTGAACAGCTAGCCTAGTTAAGTCAGCTAGCTCACTAATTAGCTAACTATGTAGGACAGCTACTTAAGCCTTCTACCTAAGTAGTTGGCTAATTTG
>NW_007182001.1:0-1008 GCF_000164805.1 Carlito syrichta
TAGCCTGCTGGTTTGACAGCTGACTTGAATACCTAGCTACCTAGAAAACTAGCTGACTGGTAAGCTGAATTAACTAGTTTAATTAGCTAGCTAACAGGCTAGCCAGATGACTTAACTAACTAGCTACCTAGATAGACAGCTGGCTAGCCAGGTGACTTAACTCACTGTCTTAACAATCTGGCAAGTTGACTTAACGAGCTGACTTAACCAGCTAGCTACCTAGCTAGCCAGCTGGCATAGCTAGCTGTCTTAAGTAACTAGCTACCTATCTAGCTAACTAGCTAGCCAGTTGACTTAACTAGTGACTTAACTTGCTAGTTACCTGACATGACTAGCTGACATATATCTAGCTAGCTGACTTAACTAGCTGAAATAACGAGCTAGTCATATGACTAGCCATCTGAGATAACTAATTTTTTAACTAGCTAACCAGTCGGATAGCCAACTGGCTTATCGAACTGACTTAACTAGCTAGCCTGGTGGTTGCCAGGTGTCTTAACTAGCTGACTTAACCAGCAAGTCAGCTGGCTAGACAGCTGCCTTAAATAGCTGGCTACCTATTTAGCAACCTGGCTAGCCAGCTGACTTACCTAGCTGACTTTAGCTAGCAAGCTGGCTTCCCAGCTCACCTAACATGCTAGGTACCCACCTAGCAAACAGGCAAGCTTGGTGTCTTAACTAGCTGACTTGAACAGCTAGCCTAGTTAAGTCAGCTAGCTCACTAATTAGCTAACTATGTAAGACAGCTACTTAAGCCTTCTACCTAAGTAGTTGGCTAATTTGTAAAGTCATCTAGTTATTCAGCTAGTTAAATGGTTAGCTGTCTTTTTAATTCAGGTAGTTAAGTCAGCTAGCTATCTAGTTAAGTAAGCCAGTTAAGTAAGCTATCTAAGTAGTTAAGTAAGCTAGGTAAGTCAGCTAGTTAAGTGAGATTTCTAACATAGTCAGCTGGTTAAAACAGCTAGCTTGCTAGTTACCTAATGGGTTAAGTCAGCAGCTTGAGTCAGG
>NW_007182002.1:0-758 GCF_000164805.1 Carlito syrichta
TCCCAGCTCACCTAACATGCTAGGTACCCACCTAGCAAACAGGCAAGCTTGGTGTCTTAACTAGCTGACTTGAACAGCTAGCCTAGTTAAGTCAGCTAGCTCACTAATTAGCTAACCATGTAAGACAGCTACTTAACCTTCTACCTAAGTAGTTGGCTAATTTGTAAAGTCATCTAGTTATTCAGCTAATTAAATGGTTAGCTGTCTTTTTAATTCAGGTAGTTAAGTCAGCTAGTTATCTAGTTAAGTAAGCCAGTTCAGTAAGCTATCTAAGTAGTTAAGTAAGTTAGGTAAGTCAGCTAGTTAAGTGAGATTTCTAACATAGTCAGCTGGTTAAAACAGCTAGCTTGCTAGTTACCTAATGGGTTAAGTCAGCAGCTTGAGTCAGGTAGTAAGCTAGTTAACTGAAGGGTTGAGTCAGCTGGTTAAGTCAGCTAGCTAGCTAGTTAGCAAACGGGTTGTGTCAGATGGTTGAGTAGGCTAGCTAGCTAGTTCGCTAACGAGTTAAGTCAGCTAGATGATTCAGATAACTAGCTAGTTAGCTAAGGAGTTAAGTATCCTTGTTGAGTCAGCTAACTAGCTTGTCAGCTAACGAGTAAACCAGATAATTAAGAAAGCTAGCTAGCACGTTAAATAACGAGTAAGCTAACTGGCTAGTAAGCTGGTTAAGTCAGCTGGCTAGCCAGATGGCTAGCTATTTAAGTCATCTAGTTAAGTCAGCTAGCTGGCCAGCAAGTTAGCTAGGTAATTAGTAGTTA
>NW_007182003.1:0-793 GCF_000164805.1 Carlito syrichta
AAATATAGATTTTTTTAAGTAAAATATACTAACATTTGTGATATAAAACCAGTTTTTTCATGATTTTTTGTTTGTAATAAACTTTACTGATTTCAGAACACATATTATTTGAAAAATCCTTACCTCATTAGCAAGGGTAACTGCATAATCAACGTTTGTATACCTAACCCTGAATTGTACCCTATATATTTATAAAAAAAAAAGAAAAATCTTAACTATGGTGTATATTGCCACTGATTTGTTATCATCTATTACAAAAAGTTATCATTGCTTTATTACTTTGAGATTAGTTGATAATGCTTCTTCCTCATACTGTCCTTTTCTGGTTTTGTTGTCAAAATTACATAATTACATTACTTGCCTAACTCGGAGTATTCTAACTTTTTTAGTACTAGAATAGGCTGTATGAGATAGGGAGCATTTGTTTCTTAAATGTTTGCTGAAGTTTCCATCTAAAACCTTGGAATTTAAGGTAACAAAACTTTAGTTGTTACTATTCAGATTTACTATTTCATCTTACATTTTTGAAAATATTTTTTATAAGATTAATTTTTATCTATGTTTTTAAATTTACTTACATAAAATATTCACAGCATTCTCTTACTTTATTTGCTATTACATGCTTTGCTAACTTTGTTTAGCATATTTATTACTATTACTTTATCTAGATTTCCTTTTCACTTTTCTAATTTATTTTTTGTTTTTTTGAGTTGGAGTCTCACTCTGTTGCCCAGATTGGAGTGCAGTGGCCACTCCCGGCCACCGCAGCCTCGAACTGCTGGGCTCCAGCGAT
>NW_007182004.1:0-751 GCF_000164805.1 Carlito syrichta
CCTGCTTAAACTGCTTTGCCATTCTCCAGGCAGAGACTTCCATTGCCCTGACCACCTATCAACAAACTTTACCTCATTTCCTAAGGCCAGGTATTGCAGCGTGCAGGGAAGTTTTGGGTCCCTGCTCCCTCCAGCTCTCTCCCCGGCCCGGCACCCGGCACCGCAGGTCGCACAGGGAGGCTCTGAGCGCCCGCCCCTCAGAGACACCGGTTCCATTACTGGCTGAAGCACTCTGTAGGGTCCCAGCGCCACTCTCGTCATTTACAGCCTGCCCTTTGGCACTTTGGAGCTCTGGAACTCCAGGTCCACACTGGCTGAGGCACTCAGCGTGAGACCCCAAGCCAGAGGACCCAGACAAGCGGAGAAAAACAGATCTGCTTAAACTGCCTCGCCATTCTCCAGGCAGAGACTTCCATTGCCCCGCCCACCTAGCAACAAACTTTACCTCAGCTCCTAAGGCAACAGTGTGAAACAGGAGACAAAGCCCCACCCCTATGCTGCAATGAAAAACAAAAGGGAGAGGCTGGAATCGGAGATCACAGAAGTGACTCTAGTCTGATCACTTATTTTGACTTATGATTTTATCATTGAAACTGTTGGTCTAGATTACGTTTGGTGTTTACCTTCTGACTTATACTGTTTCTTGATTTTTTTGGCCTGTCTCTGTTTAGCTATCAGTATTCTTTAGGGAATCTTTCTTACCTGTCTTTTTTCACTTCTTCCCAGCCCTGTGTCTCTCTCTCACCTGATT
>NW_007182005.1:0-832 GCF_000164805.1 Carlito syrichta
CAGCAGTCGGGGTGTCCAATACAGGAAGATGGGCAGAACCTGGGAGCTCGCGACCAGGCTGGGCACCATAGCAAGCCCCCACCTTGAACCAAAGAAAAACCCAGAAAATCTTGGGTGAGGGCAGGCCTTGGTTGGAGGATCATATCCGGCCCAGAGTTCAAGATTAGGCAGGAAGACCAAGATGTTGACCAAATTGAAAGCTTTTGATCACAGTAGGTTTGAGGCCCAGAACAAGAATGTGGCCCAAGTTGGGAGTTTTTAGAGCAGCCCGGGCAACCTAGTGAGGAAAGAAAGAAAGAAAGAAAGAAAGAAAGAAAGAAAGAAAGAAAGAAAGAAAGAAAGAAAGAAAGAAAGAAAGAAAGCCGGGCTCGGTGGCTCAGCCTGTAATCCCAGCACTTTAGGCAGATGAGGTGAGTGAATTGCCTGAGCCCGTGGGTTTGAGACCCACCTGGGCAACATGGCGAGACCTCATCTCTACAATAAATCAAAAATTAACTGGGCTTGGTAGCTTCCCCCTTAGGTGCAGCTACTCAGAAGGCTGAGGCGTAAGGATTGCTGGAGCCCCACAAGTCAAGGCTGCGGTGACTGTGAGCAGCCACTTAACTCCAGTCTGGGCGACTGAGTGAGACTTCAAATGAAAAAGAAAGAAAGAAAGAAAGAAAGAAAGAAAGAAAGAAAGAAAGAAAGAAAGAAAGAAAGAAAGAAAGAAAGAAAGAAAGAAAGAAAGAAAGGAAGGAAAGAAGGAAAGAAAGAAAGAAAAAGAAAAAGAAAGAAATTCTCCTGCAAACTTTCTGCCCTCAACCTTTCCCCCCCGGCCCTCCCACATATGAGG
>NW_007182006.1:0-994 GCF_000164805.1 Carlito syrichta
CGGACTTTCATCTAATGCCCAAGACTGATTCAACAGAGCATGAACAAGAACCCCAAACACACTGTCCCCCAGACACCCCAAAGTCCACAACCTAAAATATTTATCATAAGCTACTACAGTGTTGCTAATCCACAGCTTACATTCTTCTCCAAGATAAGAAATCCAGACATGTTATGGCCCCATCTCTTCTTTAATTTCCAACCGAGGAAATTACTTCTGCACTTAAAAATTACTCTGCCCCAGTCAGTCTCTTTGGTCCAATATTCCCTCCATCTCTTGGGCTCACTCTTTGTTCATATCCTCTGTAGTGTCCAGCAGTTGCCAACAGACACAGGCAGTTAAAATGCAGAGACAAGAAGGACCAGAAACTGTGGCTAGGGGAAAACTCAACTGGGGGTCTGAGGACTGTGGACAGTCAAACTGCAGACTCAGCATCTTCTCCTGGGGTGTGATTATTCTCAGCCATGACCCAGACTACACTTGTGACTTTTTCACAAAAAGATGGACCTCCTCAGTACTCGACTGCCTATATATGTCCTTCATATTTTGTGTGACACAGAAAGTTATACTCTGAGCCAGGTACCTGTTGTCCCAGCTACTTGAGAGACTGAAACAGGAGTAATATTTGAGACCAGGAGTTCAGGGACATAGGGTGCAATGATTGGGCCTGTGAGTGACCACTGCACTCTAGCCTGGGCCCCATAATAAGATCCTGTCTCTATAAAACAACAAAAATAAATTAAAACAATTATTTTTTTTTTGTCGGGGTCTCACTCTGATCCCCAGGCTGGAGTGCAGTGGCATAATCATGGCTCACTGTAGTCTCAACCTCCTAGGTATAGGATACTTCTGCCTCAGCCTCTTGACTAGCTGGGACTACAGGTGCATACCACCATGTCTGGCTAATTTTTTATTTTTATTTTTGCAGAGATGAGGTTGCTATGTTACCTAGGCTGGTCCCAAACTCCTGGGCTCCAAGCAGTCCTCCCACCTT
>NW_007182007.1:0-807 GCF_000164805.1 Carlito syrichta
CGAGGAATTACTTCTGCACTTAAAAATTACTCTGCCCCAGTCAGTCTCTTTGGTCCAATATTCCCTCCATCTCTTGGGCTCACTCTTTGTTCATATCCTCTGTAGTGTCCAGCAGTTGCCAACAGACACAGGCAGTTAAAATGCAGAGACAAGAAGGACCAGAAACTGTGGCTAGGGGAAAACTCAACTGGGGGTCTGAGGACTGTGGACAGTCAAACTGCAGACTCAGCATCTTCTCCTGGGGTGTGATTATTCTCAGCCATGACCCAGACTACACTTGTGACTTTTTCACAAAAAGATGGACCTCCTCAGTACTCGACTGCCTATATATGTCCTTCATATTTTGTGTGACACAGAAAGTTATACTCTGAGCCAGGTACCTGTTGTCCCAGCTACTTGAGAGGCTGAAACAGGAGTAATATTTGAGACCAGGAGTTCAGGGACATAGGGTGCAATGATTGGGCCTGTGAGTGACCACTGCACTCTAGCCTGGGCCCCATAATAAGATCCTGTCGCTATAAAACAACAAAAATAAATTAAAACAATTATTTTTTTTTGTCGGGGTCTCACTCTGATCCCCAGGCTGGAGTGCAGTGGCATAATCATGGCTCACTGTAGTCTCAACCTCCTAGGTATAGGATACTTCTGCCTCAGCCTCTTGACTAGCTGGGACTACAGGTGCATACCACCATGTCTGGCTAATTTTTTATTTTTATTTTTGCAGAGATGAGTTGCTATGTTACCTATGCTGGTCCCAAACTCCTGGGCTCCAAGCAGTCCTCCCACCTTGGCCTCCCAAACTGCTGG
>NW_007182008.1:0-791 GCF_000164805.1 Carlito syrichta
TACTTGAGAGACTGAAACAGGAGTTAATATTTGAGACCAGGAGTTCAGGGACATAGGGTGCAATGATTGGGCCTGTGAGTGACCACTGCACTCTAGCCTGGGCCCCATAATAAGATCCTGTCTCTATAAAACAACAAAAATAAATTAAAACAATTATTTTTTTTGTCGGGGTCTCACTCTGATCCCCAGGCTGGAGTGCAGTGGCATAATCATGGCTCACTGTAGTCTCAACCTCCTAGGTATAGGATACTTCTGCCTCAGCCTCTTGACTAGCTGGGACTACAGGTGCATACCACCATGTCTGGCTAATTTTTTATTTTTATTTTTGCAGAGATGAGGTTGCTATGTTACCTAGGCTGGTCCCAAACTCCTGGGCTCCAAGCAGTCCTCCCACCTTGGCCTCCCAAACTGCTGGGATTATTACAAGTATGAGTCACCGTGTCCAGCCAGAAATTTTTTTTTTTTTTTTTTTGGTAGAGACAGGATCTTGCATGTTGCCCGGGATGGTCTCGAATTCCTGGGCTCAAGTGTTCCTTTCACCTTGGCCTTCCTAAGGGCTGGTATTACAGGCATAAGCCACTGTGTCCTGCTTAAAAAAAAAAAAGTACTCCTTATTCTGCTTTTTAAAATGTTTTAACTTTCTAAGGATCTTTGGAACAACAATTTTGCTATTGAGAACTCATGGAGATGACTGCAAGTCATATGCATGCATATACATGAATTGTAAGTATCCAAGAAGTGTTTTCTGAATGACAAATAACAGAAGCATTACTTCATGGATTAACAAATGC
>NW_007182009.1:0-925 GCF_000164805.1 Carlito syrichta
GGCTTGTGCCACTAATTTTACTAATGAGTGGACGAATAACAAGGTATATTTAAATAAGGCTCAGATCAAACTCATGAGTGAGAATTTTAGCAACCGAATAGCCAGGGTATAAAAAGGACAAGTTCTCCAACTGAATCACAGTACATTTATTACACAGAGAGATGCTGCTGGCAGCCAAACCACAGCTTGAAAATCTGTTTATTTGCCAAACCAAATGCCTTTATACTGCTTTTCAGTTCCCTGCACCTTGTTGTTAAGAAGCCTACATTGGAAACAACTAAAACTAGAAGCAGGATGGTGGATACCTTTGAAGAGCATCCTGTTGGCGGGGAAGATTGGCATCATTCTGCCTTTAACCTGGGGGTGGTTACACAGGATTTGCATTGAGCTATCCTTTCTGTTTTCTGTACTTTTCTATGTGCGGGCTATACTTAAATATAACAACAACAAAAACACTCCTGCATTGAAAAAACCTTTTTTAAAGTCTCTTCAAATCCAATTAGGAAGAGCTCTGACAGAAATACTCTTTCTTGTTATGTGGTTTGGAATCAATGAGTCCATGGCTGGAAATAATGGTACCATGCCATGATTTTCTATAAGGTCCTGTAAGAGAATCACTTAGCCTGAGCTGAAAAATGTCTAAAGAGTGAGAAGGCTCACTTCACACCTCCAGGTCCCTGCAGACAGCTTTGTTACAATACTTCTTGCTCATCTGAATGCCTCTGTAAATGGCTCCATGATCATACTCTCTCACACATCACTGTCTTTTCAGTTCTCTGTCAGCCAGCAATCTACATGGCCTTGTATTAAATGATATAAAGGCCTGTCCACTCAGCCCCTCCCCCCAAAAAGTAAACACCAGTCTACCTGGAAAGGCAAATCCCCAGCCAAAAGAAGGGCACTTTATCAAACTTAATGATATCAT
>NW_007182010.1:0-780 GCF_000164805.1 Carlito syrichta
CACTGCACTCTAGCCTGGGCGACAAGAATGAGAATTCACACAAAAGAAGAAACAAGATGCCTACAACTCCTCGTACCCTGTTTCTATGGTAAATACCTCAAGGCCTGATCTTGACTGCAAATGGTATGCTCTAGAACTACTCAAACTCTGAGTCAACTGAAACCCTTTCCCCCTCCGGTCTGTGCGGAGACCTCTTGGAAGCTGCTGACTCGGTCTCGATCCCTCAGTCCTCAGAAATTCCCCAGATTTCTGCATCTTGCTCTGGGTCCTGCCAGTTCTGTTCAACCCTTGCTTCCTCAAAGGCTAGGGCAGGCAAAGGTCTGTCCGACTCATCGATGAAACTATTTCCTCACGATGGCGCTGTGGCTCAAGAGGACGCTAACAGGCCTGCCTGACACCCGCCCATCAACTTGGAAAAAAAGGTGCCATCAAACTCTCCTCCCTGTGATCCACCTTCAGTTTGTTTCTCCCTGAGCTCAACAAAGTTCCAGACACTTGGAAGGCTGAGCTGGAAGAGTCGCCCGAGCCCAGGAGTTGGAGGCCGCAGTGTCTGTGACCGTCTACTCTGTGCGACAGAGTTAGACTCTGACTCTAACCATCAAACCACAAAATAAAATTTTAAAAAACTTTGAAAAATGAAACATGAATAATGTTGGAAAAATCATGAAGAAAGAGGCATTGCGTACGTTTATACTGTTAGAAGTGTGAGTTAGGCTTTACAATTGTGAAACACTGTGGGGTTAGCTGTGCATGTGCTAACAGCCTACAGTATAGAAACTG
>NW_007182011.1:0-774 GCF_000164805.1 Carlito syrichta
AATACCTCAAGGCCTGATCTTGACTGCAAATGGTATGCTCTAGAACTACTCAAACTCTGAGTCAACTGAAACCCTTTCCCCCTCCGGTCTGTGCGGAGACCTCTTGGAAGCTGCTGACTCGGTCTCGATCCCTCAGTCCTCAGAAATTCCCCAGATTTCTGCATCTTGCTCTGGGTCCTGCCAGTTCTGTTCAACCCTTGCTTCCTCAAAGGCTAGGGCAGGCAAAGGTCTGTCCGACTCATCGATGAAACTATTTCCTCACGATGGCGCTGTGGCTCAAGAGGACGCTAACAGGCCTGCCTGACACCCGCCCATCAACTTGGAAAAAAAGGTGCCATCAAACTCTCCTCCCTGTGATCCACCTTCAGTTTGTTTCTCCCTGAGCTCAACCAAGTTCCAGACACTTGGAAGGCTGAGCTGGAAGAGTCGCCCGAGCCCAGGAGTTGGAGGCCGCAGTGTCTGTGACTGTCTACTCTGTGCGACAGAGTTAGACTCTGACTCTAACAATCAAACCACAAAATAAAATTTTAAAAAACTTTGAAAAATGAAACATGAATAATGTTGGAAAAATCATGAAGAAAGAGGCATTGCGTACGTTTATACTGTTAGAAGGGTTAGTTAGGCTTTACAATTGTGAAACACTGTGGGGTTAGCTGTGCATGTGCTAACAGCCTACAGTATAGAAACTGCAATCTTATGAATACATTTGAGAGAAATCATCCCCTATGTAAAAGAAAAGAGATGGACTATAATAGTTATGACATCATAGTTTCA
>NW_007182012.1:0-2447 GCF_000164805.1 Carlito syrichta
TGAGTCAAGACAAGGATTTCATCATTGACCCAGCTTAATACCCTCCTTTGCTTCATCCATCTGAAAGAGGCACATGGGCACCTCAGAAGTAACCGAATGCCAAGAGATTACTGGAGACTATTTGACTTTGTGAAGACATGAGGCCAGGCACCTGGATGACATCCTTAGTCCAGTATCTAACAGTTATTCTTAAGGACTTCCCTGACGAAGGGATCCCTGTGAAAATGTGGAGGACAGCTTGGTTGGCGAAGCTTTCTAATTTCCCCCTAATTTTGCTGTCTCATACAATTGGTTCATCCACATAATGATGATATTACGTACCTATTCATGGGACATCCGTCCAGTAGGTTGAGACAGAAGTTCTTCCATGAATGGAGTCACGTCCAGACAGGGTACTTATCATACAGTTTGGACATGCCTCCCTTACTATCTCAGGATATAAAGACTTCCTCCTTCTCAGAGATGGATTTGCATAGCAAAGCTTGGTTATGGAGCATTTTGACAGCGATTTCACCCGTGTGTTCTCATATCTTCAGTCGTGAAGAAACGTGGTGGTATCAAAAATGTTGGCCAGTAAATTTTGAGTTGTTTGTCCCCTCATGTCAGGAATCCAGTGGATTCTCTTTCCACTGTGCCACCATTCAAACCCCTCTAAGTTTCCAGAAGGGGCCCAGCAGAGGACATGACCATTCAAACCGTAAAACACAGATACGCTGATTACTTTTAAAGAAGCATGAATCTCTGTTTCCTTAAGCAGGATAAAAGTGTATTCACCCTCCATTTGAAAATGAAACATGGACCTCCTAGAACAGCATGCCAAGAGAAACTCAAGGCACTCTTTTTTCCTTTCTCAAGCATGCGTTGAAAGAAAAACTACATGCATTGCTGAAGGTCCAGCTTGCCTCACCCACCAAGAACACCTCCTTGAATGATGACTCTCGCTGACTGGTGAACCATTGGTCATGACAACCAAACGAGGTCCTGCACTCCTTTATGACACTACATGCCATGCAGTCCTTCTCAGCAGATTTTCATCCTGAAAGACAAAAAGTGTGATGTGGTGATCAGCCAGGCATGCTGAAATGGCCAGGAACGCTGATGAGGATTAAAGTTTAAGGATAACATGGGGAATATGATGCAGTAGCATATCCACATGCTCCACTTGATGGCCTCCGGTATGACAAGTCCTCCAGCACCAAACTAGATCATACCAAAGGGACCATCATCATTGCTCCCATGTTGGATTACACAAGTGGGCCTCAGCGTCATGCCATTGTACTTGATATTTGAGTCATCACCGCTCCTCAAGGCAATATAAAGTACTCATCATTGACCCAAAAAAAGTATCTACCAATTCCATATATGCGGCAAGGACAGTCATATGCTCACCACAAGTGAAGCAGGAACAGCACATGGGAGAATAATTCAATTCCAGAGGATCAGTGGCCATCCATCTTGTTACAACCCTTTGTTTAAGAGATAGCAGCTTATTTCCAGGCCAGTTTCTGGCAGAAGAGGAGTTAAAAACGGTGTGTCCAAATGGAAACGGAAATTTCCACTGGGAGGCCTCTTCCCACAGACCTTTCTTCCGAGTACATCCTGACGAGACAATACATATCAGTTGGACATCTTTTTTTCTGGTACAGTTGGAGATCCCCATGGATCACATGCCAAAGAACACACCACACCCAGAGTTCGGTGTGGTACATATGGGATTCGTGTCCTCCCATATCTCAAGAGGTCTACCGTGTAATAATTTGGTTGCCTGTGTCATATTTGGGATGTTGTGTCTAGCCTTCTTCTTTTAACCAGTGAGTATTCACCACTTGACCTTTCAAGTGTGTTGATGAATTGGCAAGTGGATATCAGATCTACTTTGTTTTTGTCTCCGCTCAATATGACTGGAGCCCGCTCTCCTTGTTTGTGTCACCATTCCACATTACCTGATTCCTGAGAAGATGTGCAACTAAGGCATCATCTGGCAGAAGTTGAGTGAAAGAATCTTTTAGCATATATTCAGGGCCTGCCTCTCTACATTTGTCACACCCTCGGCAAAATCTTCTTCTCCTTGAGTGCTGAGGAGACCACGGACATCATCAAACACCAGGCTTAGTGTGTCTGTGGACATTCATTGCTCTATTCTTGTATATGTCTGAAGAGAAAAGGTCCTCATATTGGTTCTGAATTCCTTTTGCCTCGAAAACTGAGAGTCCCATGTCTAAGCGGGCCCCATGACCTTTTGAAATATGGTCATTCATAACAACCCCAGTCATACGCTGACAGCATGGTGCGGGCCATCCATCCAGCGTGGGCAGAATATTTCACTGAGAGACACAAACAGAGATTTTGTGGTAGGGAAGGAGTGCTTCATGTGCCCGGCTTTTGTGGCAGGGGTGAAGACATTACAATCGAATTTGCCTATTTCATGGAGAACTGCTTCCTTGGTG
>NW_007182013.1:0-1062 GCF_000164805.1 Carlito syrichta
TCCAACATCCCATAGTTACCCTTTATGTGTGTGTGTGTTTATTTGTGGCAAAAGCACCCACAACCTACTCATTTAGCAAAAATCCCAAGTCCAATACAATATTACTAACTAGAGTCCTAGTGTTGTACATTAGAATTCCAGACTCATTCAGTCTACCTATATGCAACTTTGTATCCCTTGACCACATCTCCCCATTTCCCATCCCTGGTCCCTGGTAACTACAAGCCCAGTACCAAATACAAGACCTGTCACAGAGTACAGGGTCAGCATCATTTGCTAAGTGACTAAGTAAATGAACTGAACTGGCCAGATGGATCCACCTCTCCAAGGCTCTACAAGGCCTTCCTCAGTGAAACATTCCAACTCTGTGCTTCTCTGTATATGTTGGTATCATATTCACCACATCGATGGTTGTATACATATCTTTTTTCCAGCACCGGTTGGGAGTTCTTCAGAAGTCTTGAGGGCAGAACCTTGCCTTCACCATTGAGTCCCAGGGCCTCTCACGTTGCTGGGCCCTGTGGCAGGTGGTCAGAAGTGGAAGGAACTGCAGTAATCAAAAAGGTGAACACTGCTAACTTTACGATTTCCGTTGACCTTGCTTCAACAACAAACCCATTTGCACACAGGAGGTGAAGCCAGGTATTGCTGCAGAAAGTAGCTTAATCTGCTCTCTATATTATAGGTAATGTCCTACATCTGCTATCAGTCCCTGCTAACCTGCTGAGTTCCAGAATAATTCAAAGCCTGCTGCTGCTTCTTAATTTATAAATATAATCCAGATATTAAAACCCCATTGCCCTTTCAGAAGAAACATAATGCTTCATAATAATTTCATATTTTTGAAAAAAGTCTAGATTTAAATCCAAAACAGGTAGTTCATTTTTAAAAAAGTATTAGTGTAGTCGGGCTCAGTGGCTCAGCCTGTAATTCCATGCCTTTGGGAGGCTGAGGTGAGTGGATTGCCGGTTCGAGACCTGCCTGGGCAGCGAGACCTCATCTCTACAATAAATCAAAAAATCAGCCGGGCGTGGTAACGCATGCCTGTAATTCTGGCTACTT
>NW_007182014.1:0-989 GCF_000164805.1 Carlito syrichta
TTTCACATGGATGAAAAGATATCACTCTATAGGTAACGCAGTTGAGCAAGCAATGCTTGTATAATGGGATATGCTAAGTTGTAGGTCTGATCTGCTATCAACTAATTAACTTTGAGGAGAATCTTAATCTGTCTGAGTTTTGTTTTTTTTTTTGTTTGTTTGTTTGTTTTTGAGTTGAAGTCTCACTCTGTCACCCAGACTGGAGTGCAGTGGCCGCTCCTGGCCACCACAGCCTCGACCTGCTGGGCTCTGGCGATCCTTCCGCCTCAGCCTTCCGAGTAGCCAGAATTACAGGCGCATGCTACCATGCCCAGCTAATTTTTTTTTATTTTATTGTAGAGATGAGGTCTCGAACCCGCGGGCTCAGGCAATCCACTCACCTCAGCCTCCCAAAGGCGCGGGATTACAGGCTGAGCCACCGAGCCCGGCTTCTGTCTGAGATTTATTATTTCTAAAAAGATAGAGTTGAAATAATCATTGTTTTTTAAACACTAAAATGTCTGTAATTTATTAATAAAGTAGTGTAATGCTTTGAGTAATGCTCAGCTGCTGTCCTTTAATACCAATAAATCAAGGGGCAGGGAACTGGTAGAAAGAGATTTCTTTCTTTCTTTCTTTCTTTTTTGAGTTGGAGTCCCACTCTGTTACCCAGACTGAGTGCAGTGGCCGCTCCCAGCCACCTCAGCCTCGACCTTCCAAGTAGCTGGAACTGCAGGCACGTGCTACCATGCCCAGCTAATTTTTGATTTATTGTAGAGATGAGGGCTTGCCAAGTTGCCCGGGTGGGTCTCGGACCCGCGGGCTTAGGCAAATCCACTCACCTCAGCCTCCCAAAGTGCTGGAATTACAGGCTGAGCCACCAAGCCCAGCCGAGATTTATTTCTGAATTTGAATCCAGGGAGCAGAACCAGGCTTCTGGGCCTTTTAAAATAGTACTTCTCCCCCTTCAAGTTTTACAGTCTGCTTTTATAAGTTCAGGGAAGTTGGTA
>NW_007182015.1:0-797 GCF_000164805.1 Carlito syrichta
ATGTTCAGGGTTTTTATCAAGAAGGGGTGCTGGATTTTATCAAAAGTTTTTCTGCATCTAGTGATATGATCATGTGGTTTTTGTTTTGACATCTGTTGATGTATTTAATTACATTTATGGTTTTACGAATATTGAACCAGCCTTGCATGCCAGGAATGAAGCCTACTTGGTCATGATGGATGATTTTTGAGATGTATTGCTGAATCCGGTTTGCTAGGATCTTGTTGAGAATTTTAGCATCTATGTTCATCAAAGATATTGGCCTGTAGTTCTCTTTCTTTGTTGGATCTTTACCTGGTTTGGGTATCAATGTGATGTTGGCTTCGTAAAATGATTTGGGGAGAGTTCCATCTTTTTCAATCGCCTGGAATACCTTCAGTAGGACTGGTATCAGCTCCTCCTTAAATGTCTTGTAGAATTCAGCTGGAAAGCCATCTGGACCAGGGCTTTTTTTTGTAGGAAGTTTTCTTATTACGTGGTCGATTTCCTTGATTGTTACTGGTTTATTTAGGGTCTCAATTTCTTCTTGTTCCAACCTAGGTAGGTTGTGTGATGTCAGAAAGTCTTCCATTTCCTTCTGGTTTTCAAGTTTGTTTCCATACAAGTGTACGTAGTAGTCTCTAATGATCTTTTGTATTTCTTCAGGGTCAGATGTGACTTCATCTTTTGTGTTTCTGATTATGCTTATTTGGTTTTTTTCTCGTTTTTTCTTGCTCAGTCTAGCTAGGGGACCATCGATCTTGTTTACCCTTTCGAGACCCAGCTTTTTGTTTCATTGATTTTTTGAATTATCTTTT
>NW_007182016.1:0-759 GCF_000164805.1 Carlito syrichta
AAAACCCAAGAGCATCTGTCAAAAACCTCCTTACACTGATAAAGGCCTTTGGGAAAGTCTCAGGATATAAAATAAATGTGCAAAAGACCATCGCATTTCTTTACACCAATAATAAACAAACAGAAACCCAAATAAAAACCACAATTCAATTTACAATAGCCACCAAAAAAATGAAATACCTTGGCATCTTCCTAACCAGAAACTTGAAAGACCTTTACAATGAAAACCATAAAAGACTGCTCAAAGAAATCAAAGATGACACAAACAAGTGGAAAAATACCCCATGCTCATGGATTGGAAGAATCAACATTGTGAAGATGTCCATCTTACCTAAGGCAATCTACAAATTCAATGCAATACCCATCAAATTACCAGCAACATTCTTCTCAGACCTAGAAAAAACAACACAGGAATTCATATGGAAACACAAATGACCAAGAATAGCCAGAACATTCCTCAGCAAAAAAAAAAAAAAAAACCAACAAAGCAGGTGTTATCACATTACCAGACTTCAAACTTTATTATAAAGCTACAATAATCAAAACAGCTTGGTACTGGTACAGGAACAGGCATATAGATCAATGGAATAGAATTGAGATTCTGGAAGCAAAACCTCAATTTCTCAACCAACTCATCTTCCACAAAGCCTCCACCACCTACCACTGGGGAGAGGAGAACCTATTCAGTAAATGTGCTGGAAAGCTGGCTGACCACATGCAGAGATTGAAACAAGACACCTATCTATCCCTATACACAAAA
>NW_007182017.1:0-1048 GCF_000164805.1 Carlito syrichta
CAGAACAGGCATATAGATCAATGGAATAGAATTGACATTCCGGAAGCAAAACCTCAATTTCTCAACCAACTCATCTTCCACAAAGCCTCCACCACCTACCACTGGGGAGAGGAGAACCTATTCAGTAAATGGTGCTGGGAAAACTGGCTGACCACATGCAGAAGATTGAAACAGGACCCCTATCTATCCCTATACACAAAAATTAACTCTAAATGGATCAGAAACCTAAATGTAAAACCTCAAACCATACGAATCTTAGAAAATGAAGGACATACCCTCATGGAAATTGAACAAAACCGAACAAAACCGAAACCCACAGGTCATAAGAGATAAGATAGATAAGTGGGATCTCATTAAACTGACAAGCGTCTGCAAAGCCAAAGAAACCATCAAAAGAGCAGGGAGACAGCCTACAGACTGGAAAAAAGTATTTGCCTACACCATGTCTGACAAAGACTTAACATCTTGGATCCACAAGGAACTCAAATGTGCTGAAAAGAAAAAAAACAAATAACCCCATTATAATATGGGCAAAAGATATGAACAGACACTTCCCAAAGGAAGACATCAAAGCAGCCAACAGATACATGAAGAAATGTTCAACCTCACTAATCATCAGGGAGATGCAAATCAAAACCACACTGAGATACCACCTAACTCCAGTCAGAATGGCAATTATCAATAACTCAAAACATAACAATTGCTGGAGAGAGTGTGGTGAAAAGGAAACTCTTCTACACTGTTGGTGGGAGTGTAAACGAGTACAACCTCTTTGGAAAACAGTATGGCGATTCCTAAAAGCTCTAAATATTGACCTCCCATATGACCCCACAATCCCCCTATTGGGAATATACCCTGAAGAACTCAAATCACTCTATAAAAAAGATACCTGCACATGTATGTTTATCGCAGTACTGTTCACAATAGCAAGAACCTGGAAGCAACCATGCTGTCCATCAAAAGAGGACTGGATTAAAAAAATGTGGTACATATACACGATGGAATACTATGCAACCATAAAAAAGAACAAAATCATGCATTTTCCAGC
>NW_007182018.1:0-777 GCF_000164805.1 Carlito syrichta
AACTGACAAGCTTCTGCAAGCCAAAGAAACCATCAAAAGAGCAGGGAGACAGCCTACAGACTGGAAAAAAGTATTTGCCTACACCAGGTCTGACAAAGACTTAACATCTTGGATCCACAAGGAACTCAAATGTGCTGAAAAGAAAAAAAACAAATAACCCCATTATAATATGGGCAAAAGATATGAACAGACACTTCCCAAAGGAAGACATCAAAGCAGCCAACAGATACATGAAGAAATGTTCAACCTCACTAATCATCAGGGAGATGCAAATCAAAACCACACTGAGATACCACCTAACTCCAGTCAGAATGGCAATTATCAATAACTCAAAACATAACAATTGCTGGAGAGAGTGTGGTGAAAAGGAAACTCTTCTACACTGTTGGTGGGAGTGTAAACGAGTACAACCTCTTTGGAAAACAGTATGGCGATTCCTAAAAGCTCTAAATATTGACCTCCCATATGACCCCACAATCCCCCTATTGGGAATATACCCTGAAGAACTCAAATCACTCTATAAAAAAGATACCTGCACATGTATGTTTATCGCAGTACTGTTCACAATAGCAAGAACCTGGAAGCAACCATGCTGTCCATCAAAAGAGGACTGGATTAAAAAAATGTGGTACATATACACGATGGAATACTATGCAACCATAAAAAAGAACAAAATCATGCATTTTCCAGCAACCTGGATGGAACTAGAGTCTATAATACTGAGTGATCTCTCACAGAAACAAAGATCTGAGTATCACATGATCTCACTCATATAAT
>NW_007182019.1:0-848 GCF_000164805.1 Carlito syrichta
GGTATCGCCTCCCTAGCCACTCAATCCCATCATTACAGTAGCCTTCGGGCTGCAATAGATTCTGATATAGAAAGAATAGAAACTTCTATTTCACACTTACAGGAATCCCTAACCTCTCTGTCTGAAGTAATTCTGCAAAACCGTAGAGGCTTAGACCTACTGTTCCTCCAGCAAGGTGGCCTCTGTGCCGCCCTGGGAGAAGAATGTTGTTTCTACACCAACCATTCAGGAATAGTAAAGGAATCCATGGCTAAAGTGCGAGAAGTTTTGGCTACGCGTAAATTAGAGCGGAAGCAGAAACAGGGATGGTTTGAAAGTTGGTTTAACTACTCACCTTGGTTAACCACACTATTGTCTGCTTTAATAGGCCCCGTGATCATACTCTTGCTGTTGCTAACCTTTGGTCCATGTATTATAAACAAACTAATAACTTTTGTAAAAGCTAGAATAAACATTGTGCAACTTATGGTCCTCAGACAACAATATCAAAGGTGCCCCTGGACAACTCAGCATGTTAAAGGAATCCAAGATTAGAGTCACTCTACCCTCATGAGAAGGGGGAAATGAGAGGACAGTAATAGAGTATACCATAGACTTAGGTTAAGAGCATGCTATAACCCAATAAATATGTAATCAGCTTGTGGACAATAGCACAGCCATTTTTAGTTTTCTGTCTTAAAACATAACCTGTAACTGTTTAAAGTTTCAGTTATGGGAAAAAACTGCAAAGCTCCGGTTACAAACTTCAACCCCTTCCCTTATCTTACTTTCCCCTTAGCAACATCCAATCACGTGCCAGGGGATATCACCTAAGTTTCCAGATGTCTCTGCAACTTCCCTAGCTAGTG
>NW_007182020.1:0-648 GCF_000164805.1 Carlito syrichta
AGATATGCCTGGGGACGTGGAATCTAAGATTCCTGGTTCTCTGCCAATAATACCTCCTAACAAATTGAACTCCTAAACCTAAAGTCCTAATAACGAACAGCAGAGCCACTGAAGTTTCTGGAGTACGAGGTAACACTGAAATCATGGCTTATATACAAAAAGTCTGAGAGAATTTCCAGTGTGCTGTATCTGGAAGAAGAGGTTCCGAGTATCTAAATGAACTTCTAGTGCCAGATTCTCATCACAACTATCAAGAGTACCAGAGTGTTGCTGGAGTCCAGGAATGTTTGATTCGTAATATGCACATAACAAATAGCTCTAAAACATGAAGGGTGCTCGAAGGCCTGATCTTGTTTAGCCCTTAGCAAGACATGCTGTAGATTCTCAGTATTGGGGACCCAAGTAGCCCGGATTCTTTATTCATCCTAGGCAAGAGTCATGAGCTTTCCTGATTATGAGGACTGCCATTTCCCAGATTCCTGCTTCATTCTCAGCAAGACACCGAGATATTTCGTGGTGATGTAGAATTAAAGTTGTTTGGATATCAATTGAAAGTCTCCCAGAAGTTTTCTGGGCAATTGGAATTCAAGATTCCTGGCTCGCTTGTAGAAGACACCCTAACAATATAGGGACCTAAAAGCCCAGATT
>NW_007182021.1:0-1359 GCF_000164805.1 Carlito syrichta
GTAACATCAGGCAGCCTCATCATCTCTATCTCCAAAATGTCATCAATGAGCTGGGCATGGAGACATAGGCTTTTCGCTGCAGCCGCTTGGGAGGATTGCCTGAGCCCCGGAGGTCTACCCTGTGGTCAGGTATGGTTGTACCACTCTCGTACCGTCTGGGCCTCAGAGTGAGGCCCTGACTCAACGAGAAACGCAACCCACAGATGCGGAAAATATATTTGCGAATGTACATCTGACAAGGGATGAGCAGCTCGGAACTACAAGGAACTGCCACTTGCCGACAAGAAAAAAACAAACAGCCTCATTTCACAGTGAGCAAAAGATAGGAAGAGACCCTTCTCAACAGCAGACATACAAGCAGCCACCAAAGACGTTGGAAAAAGCTCAGCCTCATTTGTCATCCGAAAATGCAAGTGAAAACTACCTTGAGGAGTCACCTATTTTCAGTCAGGATGGCTATCATCCATCATTCCCAAAACAACACGTGCTGGCGTGGAAATGACAAAAAGGGAACACTTCTACACTGCTCGTGGGAGTGTAAACTCGGACCAGCTCTGTGGATAACCATTTGGTGATTCCTAACCGATCTAAAAATCGACCCTGCCATCCTCCTACTGGGAACATACCAGGAAGAACGAAATCCCTCTCTCAAAGAGATATTTGCACATGTATGTTTATCGCCACATTGTTCGCAGTAGCAAGGACATGGAGCCAACCATCCTGCCCATCTAAGAGGACTGGATTCAAAATATGTGGTACGTAGGAACAATGCCATATTATGCAGTCACAACGAGAACAAACTCACGAAGTTCACGGAAACCTGGATGGAGTTAGAGTCTATACTACTGGGTGACCTTTCACGGAAGCAAAAACTGGGTATCACATGTACTCACTCATAAGTGGACCTTGCACAACCATCATAATAACGACAACAAAAAAGATTTTCAGAGTTGGGAGATGCAGGGGAGGGGGAGGGCCAGGACTTGCAGTAGTTGGATTCTGCCCCGGGTGCCGGGACGGTCGGGGACAGGCCTGAACAACAAGGGTTCCTGTAAAATGAATATTCATATATTTCACCTGAATTGTACCCTACCTCTTTCAAATTACAAATTAAGAAGCAAAAGTTGACACCAGAGCCCTGAATCCATAGCCAGTCATTAGAAAGAACTTCTTGTTGCTGCAGCCTTAACCACTTTTTTCCACACCGAAATAAAAACACAGACCCTTATTTTATTGAAACGTGCTTAGATAAAATATCCTGTTGCTGATTGTTAGTTAACTTATTTTTGAAATGTATCCCAGTTGACTGACTGGATATGTTTCATTGACGACAGCAACTGTATACTGCTACTTCAAATG
>NW_007182022.1:0-848 GCF_000164805.1 Carlito syrichta
CTTTTGGGGTTGGTTCATGTATAATTTTATTCTTTTCCGTGTACTCTGTGAAGAACGCTGTCTTTTTTCTTTTTCTTCTGTGTTAGTACTTTCTTAAGTGTTTCATGTAGAGATGGTTTTGTGGCTGCATAAGTTCTTAGTGATTGGATATCTGGGAAAGATTTTAATTCTCCCTCACTGATGAAGCTTTGCTTGGCTGGGTAGGTTATTCTTGGCTGAAATTGTTTATCCTTTAGGACTTTGAAGATAGGGCTCCAAGCTCTCCTAGCCTGCAGGGTTTCTGCAGATAAATCTGCTGCTATTCTGATTGGTCTTCCATGGTGGGTGATCTGGCCTTTTTCTCTTGCTGCCTTTAGGATTTTTTTCTTTTGTGCCTACTTTATTTAGGCGAATTATTATGTGTCTAGGAGTTGATCTTCTCATGTTGTCTTGCGGAGGTTCTCTGAATCTCTTGTGTTTGAATTTTTGTATCACTGATTGGATGAGGGAAATTTTCTTGAATGATCTAGTGGAAAGTTTGTTCCAATGTGGTCTCTGTTTCTCTTTCTGCCTCAGGGAGTCCGATTATTCTTAGCTTAGGCCTTTTGAGGTAGTCACTCATCTCTTGAAGGTTTTGTTCTGTCTTTTTGAGCTTATTTTCTGTGTTTTTAAGAGTTTGGGTTATTTCTATATTTTGGTCCTCAAGCTCTGAGATTCTTTCTTCTGTTTGGGTAATTCTGCTTTCCATGCTTATCAATTTGTTATTTATTTCTTTCACAGTATTCTTTATTACTGTTATCTCAGATATCAGCTCCTTCCTAGTTTCTTCTTGTGTCTCCTCAATTCTTTTTAATCTCTCCATTATTGTT
>NW_007182023.1:0-795 GCF_000164805.1 Carlito syrichta
TTAGTACTTTCTTAAGTGTTTCATGTAGAGATCGTTTTGTCGCTGCATAAGTTCTTAGTGATTGGATATCTGGGAAAGATTTTAATTCTCCCTCACTGATGAAGCTTTGCTTGGCTGGGTAGGTTATTCTTGGCTGAAATTGTTTATCCTTTAGGACTTTGAAGATAGGGCTCCAAGCTCTCCTAGCCTGCAGGGTTTCTGCAGATAAATCTGCTGCTATTCTGATTGGTCTTCCATGGTGGGTGATCTGGCCTTTTTCTCTTGCTGCCTTTAGGATTTTTTTCTTTTGTGCCTACTTTATTTAGGCGAATTATTATGTGTCTAGGAGTTGATCTTCTCATTTGTTGTCTTGCGGAGGTTCTCTGAATCTCTTGTGTTTGAATTTTTGTATCACTGATTGGATGAGGGAAATTTTCTTGAATGATCTAGTGGAAAGTTTGTTCCAATGTGGTCTCTGTTTCTCTTTCTGCCTCAGGGAGTCCGATTATTCTTAGGTTAGGCCTCTTGAGGTAGTCACTCATCTCTTGAAGGTTTTGTTCTGTCTTTTTGAGCTTATTTTCTGTGTTTTTAAGAGTTTGGGTTATTTCTATATTTTGGTCCTCAAGCTCTGAGATTCTTTCTTCTGTTTGGGTAATTCTGCTTTCCATGCTTATCAATTTGTTATTTATTTCTTTCACAGTATTCTTTATTACTGTTATCTCAGATATCAGCTCCTTCCTAGTTTCTTCTTGTGTCTCCTCAATTCTTTTTAGTCTCTCCATTATTGTTTTGATATCTACATTTGCATTTGAGACC
>NW_007182024.1:0-700 GCF_000164805.1 Carlito syrichta
CTCCATAAATCAAGCATAAGCAAATTTAAAAGGACTGAAATTCTACCATGGTCCTTCTCGGATCAGAGTGGAATAAAAATAAACATTAGCACCAACAAGGTCCCCCAAAACCCACAAAGACACGGTCACTAAACAGCATGACGCTAAACAACTCCTGGGTCAAAGATGAAATAAAAACAGAGATCAAAAGATACCTGGAAATAAATGAAAATGAAGAAACATCTTACCAAAATCTCTGGGAGGACTTAAAAGCTTTTTAGTAAGAGGGGAATTTATATCCCTACAAACACATATGAAGAAAATGGAAGGAGCACAAATTAACAAGCCACCTAAGGAAGTTGGAAAAGCAAGACCACAAAAACCCTAATTTCAGCAGAAGAATCCAGATCACCAAAATAAAAGCCCAAATCCAGGACATAGAAGATAAAAAGACAATACAAAATATTGATGAAACAAAAAGCTGGTTCTTTGAAAGGATAAACAAGATCGATGGTCTTCTAATTAGACTGACCAAGAAACAGAAAGAAAAAAACCCAAATAAGCACAATCAGAAACACAAAAGATGAAGTCACATCTGACCCTAAAGAAATACAAAAGATCATCAGAGACTACTATGTACACTTGTATGGAAACAAACTTGAAAATCTCAAGGAAATGGAGGACTTTCTGTCATCACACAACCTACCTAGTTGAAACAAGA
>NW_007182025.1:0-1894 GCF_000164805.1 Carlito syrichta
GAGGGAGGGAGGGGGAGAGAGAGAGAGAGAGAGGGAGAGAGAGAGGTGTCACCAACCCAAGGGAGGGGAAAAAACTTAAGAAAACATGACCTGGTCATATGTCAAAGAGCAATGGCCACATCATAGCTTAGCAAGGCAATGGCCCGACTTAACTGTTATTGAGTCATTATCCCTCTAAGAAATGGGTCTGCATACAGTGTATTCTCTTTCTAAGGAAAGTTAAAATCAAAGCATAGGTGGGGCTGAAACTACAAAATGGGAGTGAATAGAGGATTAATCTTGAACTTGCTGGCAGTTCCGATAGATGGTAACTTTAACTTGTTGCTAAATAAAGGCTAGTGTAGAGAGTGGCACTGGTTTAACACCTAACCTCTGTAAACTTCACTTTCTTTATGAAGATAATGATAGTAATTAGAAATTCTATATGTAGACTAGTCAAACCACATTTTTGTTTTTGTTTTGTTTACTTAGGTTTTCCTTAAGGGCTGTAGTGTGGAATTTTGCCAACAATTCATCTTGTGTTATGAGAGAAAACATAGTCTTTGCATGTACCAGAACCTGGTTTCATGCTTCTTTTTTTATTTTTTTAAATTTAAATTTTTTTTATTTTAAAATTGTGGGGTACATTTCAGGGTTAGCTATACAAATACTTCTTGTCCCATGTATTTTCGATAAAGAGTAGTACTCAACTTGCCCTTTTAATTTATTTAGCAAATATTTATTGATTACCTAATATATGTCTATAGATAGATTGTATTCTTGTATCTTGTTTTAACTGTGTGGCTTGAAGTCCAGCAATTTTATTTGGACAACTGAAAATGTTTATAATGAAACATTTTTAAAAGTTGATAAATTATAATTAATTCTTCATTTCTTCAAAGTAAGATGAAAGTTGAGCAAGGCAATTTATAATTTGAGCTTTTGTCAAATTATCTCTTTGATGACTTATAAGTTACACTTATTCCTTAGAAGTGCATGTCAGATAAGTAAATCATTTTATTATTTATACAATAAAATGCAAATTCAAGCTTAGCAGAAACCGTGATAAATAGCTATGCTTCTAGAGAAGAAAATCTTGTTGACTGTTCTATTCTCAACACAGAATGAACAAATTAACAGAGCTAGCAAAACTGCAGCCCAAAAGACCAAAAACAATAAAATAGCAACATGTGAGAAAAAAGCAAAAAAATTAAGGATATGTTGAATACACCTTTGTCTGCTTCACCTAGGTATTTTCATTTAGAATTATGAAATGAGGGCTATCTGTATGTGCTATATTTGTTTAATGCACATCATTCCTCAATTGGTCTTTTGTTTTCTACCCTCCTACTTGAGTCACCATTGGCTTCCTATTTGCCAAATTTATGCAGATGCATAATTGGCTCAGAGTTGACCAATACTTGATATTACTGGTTACTGTGGGTCTCAGAATTTTCCACTCTTAATTTTACTTTAGCATCCTTTAAGGTCAATAAGTTGTATGCACAGAAGATTATTGCATGGGTGCGGGGGCCCGCCCTGCAAGGGTTGTGGGAAGTGTTGAAAGAGAGACAGATAGGTGAATGACGAAGTTCATATACCGGACACCTGCTTCTTGAACAGGTGACAATTTACTGCTAGTTAATACAGAGCTTTTATACCATTTTTGAAGGGGCAAGACAAAGAAAACTCTTTCACATTCATATCTTTTAAAAGTTACCAGCTAGTGGTCTTAGTGGTGAACAAACCAAGATTCCCATAGGCTTTAGTAGCAAACAAACCAAGATTCTCATAGGCATTTAGACAATGTCTTATTCATAAAGCCAACATTGACACTCTCAGTCCAATGTCCCAAATTACAAATGCTTCAAGAAAGTTTCTTTAAGTGTATATTTCTTTATGTGTCAGGAATATT
>NW_007182026.1:0-660 GCF_000164805.1 Carlito syrichta
CAGGGAGGCTCTGGGCACCCGCCCCTCAGAGACGCTGGTTCCATTTCTGGCTGAAGTCCTCTGTAGGGACCCAGCGCCACTCTCGCTGTTTAGAGCCTGCCCTTTGGAACTTTGGAGCTCTGGAACTCCGGGTCCACCCTGGCTGAGGCACTCAGCGTGAGACCCCAAATCAGAGGACCCAGACAAGCAGAGAAAAACAGATCTGCTTAAACTGCCTTGCCATTCTCCAGGCAGAGACTTCCATTGCCCTGCCCACCTATCAACAAACTTTACCTCATTTACTAAGGCCAGGTATTGCAGCCTGTGGGGAAGTTTTGGGTCCCTGCTCCCTCCAGCTCTCTCCCTGGCCCAGCATCTGGCACCGCAGGTCGCACAGGGAGGCTCTGAGTGCCCGCCCCTCAGAGACACCGGTTCCATTACTGGCTGAATACTCTGTAGGGTCCCAGTGCCACTCTCGTCATTTACAGCCTGCCTTTTGGAACTTTGGAGCTCTGGAACTCCGGGTCCACCCTGGCTGAGGCACACAGCGTGAGACCCCAAGCCAGAGGACCCAGACAAGCGGAGAAAAC
Organism: Carlito syrichta; assembly: GCF_000164805.1. Lineage (NCBI taxonomy): Eukaryota > Metazoa > Chordata > Mammalia > Primates > Tarsiidae > Carlito > Carlito syrichta. The sequence goes on from NW_007182026.1 coordinate 570, forward strand.
AGATCTGCTTAAACTGCCTTGCCATTCTCCAGGCAGAGACTTCCATTGCCCCGCCCCACCTAGCAACAAACCTTTACCTCAGCTCCTAAGG
>NW_007182027.1:0-949 GCF_000164805.1 Carlito syrichta
CCAGATTTCAACTTTACTATAAAGCTACAATCATCAAAACAGCTTGGTATTGGTACAGGAACAGGCATATAGATCAGTGGAACAGAATTGAGATTCCAGAAGCAAAACCTCAATTTCTCAACCAACTCATCTTCGACAAAGCCCCCACCACCTACCAATGGGGAGAGGAGAACCTATTCAGTAAATGGTGCTGGGAAAATTGGCTGACCACATGCAGAAGATTGAAACAGGACCCCTATCTATCCCCATGCACAAAGGTTAACTCCAAATGGATCAGAGACCTAAATGTAAAACCTCAAACCATAAGAACCTTAGAAAAGGAAGGAAATACTCTCATGGAAATCGGAACTGGCATCCAATTCCTGTACAAAACCCGAAACCCACAGGACTTAAGAGAGAAGATAGACAAATGGGACCTTATTAAACTGACAACCTTCTGCAAAGCCATAGAAACCATCAAGAGAGCAGGGAGACAGCCTACAGACTGGGAAAAAGTATTTGCCAACTCTAGGTCTGACAAAGGCTTAACATCCTGGATCTACAAGGAACTGAAGCGTACTGAAAAGAAGAAAACAAACAACCCCATTATAAAATGGGCAAAAGACATGAACAGACACTTCACAAAAGAAGACATTCGAGCAGCCAACAAACACATGAAGAAATGCTCAACCTCACTAATCATCAGGGAGATGCAAATCAAAACCACACTGAGATACCACCTAACTCCAGTCAGAATGGCAATTATCAACAACTCAAAAAATAACAGCTGCTGGAGAGGGTGTGGTGAAAAGGGAACACTTCTACACTGTTGGTGGGAGGAGTAAACTAGTGCAACCTCTGTGGAAAGCAGTGTGGCGATTCCTAAAGCTCTAAAAATTGACCTTCCATATGACCGTGCATCCCCCTACTGGGAATATACCCTGAAGAACACAAATCACTCTATAAAAAA
>NW_007182028.1:0-861 GCF_000164805.1 Carlito syrichta
CATGAGGCTCAAAGTTTCCCATTTTCAGTTATGGTATGCACATTGCATTTGTTTGACCTAAGAGTACTTCAATAGGCCACGTATTGGAAGGTGCAACTAAATGGTGCCACCCGGTGTAAAACGGGAACTCTACAGTAGAGTAAGTATGCAGTACTTGGGGAATTCACTTGGTGAATTCTAAGATGTTTCACCTTTTCAAATCTTTGTGTTTTAGGGAACACTGTTGCTGTGCCATATGAATTGACGATAAAGAGCTGACTGCCCTTGATGTGCTTGCTTAGAAATGATAATCTCCCTTGGAAAAATCTGCCTGAGAAGGGGGCTGCACTGTGACTTACTGACATTGAGTGCTGTAATTCACTGTTGCAAGCTGTAATTCCCGATTCTCACTTGTTCTCTTTCGTTGATATTATGCTCTAGAGGGTGACTGCTTCGGCGTGCGACCTGTCAATCTTTCACATTTGGGAAGGCTCAACTCCCTTGTGCCACAATGAGTGATCTGGGACATTCACAGTTACTTGTGGGGAAGCATCATGTGTGACTCGAGCGAATTCCGATATATTTTTTCCTTATACATTTTCGTGTTACTGGAAAGGTATTACACTGTCCATGCTTTTCCGAATAGCCTTTCATAGGCCTGTAGTGAATAGCCATCTTCCTTGGATAAGTCTGTGCCAAATATGTGCTGCACTGTGATCTGTTTGCTGTGACTTCTTTGCTGCCTGCTGTAATACCTCTTTCACACTTGTTCCCGTTGATTTGTGTTCCTTTCCAGAGAAGGCCTTTTCCTAAGAGAGTGGAACCTCTGTGTTTCACGGATTGGAATATGCAATACATAGGGCCCGAATGATTGGTATAAGT
>NW_007182032.1:0-819 GCF_000164805.1 Carlito syrichta
ACTATATCCACGTATACTTCTTGATCTTCAGGGAAAAGCTGAAAGTTTCACCATGGCGTAATCATGATAGTTTTGTGTGTTCCTATGTGGCCTTTATCAGGTGAAGGAGGTTGTCTTCTATTCTGAGTTACATTTTAGTGTTTGTATCATGAATCAGTGTGAATTTTTCTCAAATCCCTTCGACCTCAATAAAGAAGGTTGTATGTGGCTACTTTTATACTGCTAGTGCGGAATTTTCCTTTGTTGAGTTTTGTTGAAATGACATTTACGTTTTGTACGTTGTGCTACACATGTTTCCCAGAAATCAATCCCACTTGGCATGGTTTCTAATTGAATTCATTTTACTATACGTGGCTGAGGATTGGTGTCCGAAATGCCGATGAATGCCTTCCAATGAATAATTGAAGAAAAAGCCTAGAGATTCCACACCTGCACCAACAGTATGGGAGCTCGGTGGACATCCGCTCGGAGAACAATCCTAGCCCATGATAGCTGCTGCTTTCCAAAAGCTCTTGAAAGTCTCTGGAAGTTGTCCTAAGTTAGGCATCCAAGCCACCAGACAGGTTTGGTCTCCGAGAGAGCATTGAGAGTAGGTGGCACATGGCCATGACCTATCCCCACCCCGAGCTGTACATGACGAAAGGTCTGCTTGGTTGAGTGTGGCCGAGAAGATGATGCTGTGTCTCCCCTCAGCTCCCAGACCGGAGAGTCAGTGTCTTCTTCCTTCCAGCTCTGAGTCATGGAGGCTCCGTTCCTGGCAAGTGAGTCCCAGAGGCTGGGGCTTCCTTCCGCCATCTGTTGCCCACTCACAGGATTGGA
>NW_007182033.1:0-871 GCF_000164805.1 Carlito syrichta
CATCTTCAGGGAAAAGCTGAAAGTTTCACCATGGCGTAATCATGATAGTTTTGTGTGTTCCTATGTGGCCTTTATCAGGTGAAGGAGGTTGTCTTCTATTCTGAGTTACATTTTAGTGTTTGTATCATGAATCAGTGTGAATTTTTCTCAAATCCCTTCGACCTCAATAAAGAAGGTTGTATGTGGCTACTTTTATACTGCTAGTGCGGAATTTTCCTTTGTTGAGTTTTGTTGAAATGACATTTACGTTTTGTACGTTGTGCTACACATGTTTCCCAGAAATCAATCCCACTTGGCATGGTTTCTAATTGAATTCATTTTACTATACGTGGCTGAGGATTGGTGTCCGAAATGCCGATGAATGCCTTCCAATGAATAATTGAAGAAAAAGCCTAGAGATTCCACACCTGCACCAACAGTATGGGAGCTCGGTGGACATCCGCTCGGAGAACAATCCTAGCCCATGATAGCTGCTGCTTTCCAAAAGCTCTTGAAAGTCTCTGGAAGTTGTCCTAAGTTAGGCATCCAAGCCACCAGACAGGTTTGGTCTCCGAGAGAGCATTGAGAGTAGGTGGCACACGGCCATGACCTATCCCCACCCCGAGCTGTACATGACGAAAGGTCTGCTTGGTTGAGTGTGGCCGAGAAGATGATGCTGTGTCTCCCCTCAGCTCCCAGACCGGAGAGTCAGTGTCTTCTTCCTTCCAGCTCTGAGTCATGGAGGCTCCGTTCCTGGCAAGTGAGTCCCAGAGGCTGGGGCTTCCTTCCGCCATCTGTTGCCCACTCACAGGATTGGAGCTCTGTGCAGGGCCGGGCAGGCCGGGACAGTGGGGTTCAGATTGTCTTCACGCTGCTTTTCTTGTAGAGCAGA
>NW_007182034.1:0-801 GCF_000164805.1 Carlito syrichta
CGAGGTTGTCTTCTATTCTGAGTTACATTTTAGTGTTTGTATCATGAATCAGTGTGAATTTTTCTCAAATCCCTTCGACCTCAATAAAGAAGGTTGTATGTGGCTACTTTTATACTGCTAGTGCGGAATTTTCCTTTGTTGAGTTTTGTTGAAATGACATTTACGTTTTGAACGTTGTGCTACACATGTTTCCCAGAAATCAATCCCACTTGGCATGGTTTCTAATTGAATTCATTTTACTATACGTGGCTGAGGATTGGTGTCCGAAATGCCGATGAATGCCTTCCAATGAATAATTGAAGAAAAAGCCTAGAGATTCCACACCTGCACCAACAGTATGGGAGCTCGGTGGACATCCGCTCGGAGAACAATCCTAGCCCATGATAGCTGCTGCTTTCCAAAAGCTCTTGAAAGTCTCTGGAAGTTGTCCTAAGTTAGGCATCCAAGCCACCAGACAGGTTTGGTCTCCGAGAGAGCATTGAGAGTAGGTGGCACACGGCCATGACCTATCCCCACCCCGAGCTGTACATGACGAAAGGTCTGCTTGGTTGAGTGTGGCCGAGAAGATGATGCTGTGTCTCCCCTCAGCTCCCAGACCGGAGAGTCAGTGTCTTCTTCCTTCCAGCTCTGAGTCATGGAGGCTCCGTTCCTGGCAAGTGAGTCCCAGAGGCTGGGGCTTCCTTCCGCCATCTGTTGCCCACTCACAGGATTGGAGCTCTGTGCAGGGCCGGGCAGGCCGGGACAGTGGGGTTCAGATTGTCTTCACGCTGCTTTTCTTGTAGAGCAGAGGTTACATGCTGG
>NW_007182035.1:0-815 GCF_000164805.1 Carlito syrichta
CTGTGAATTTTTCTCAAATCCCTTCGACCTCAATAAAGAAGGTTGTATGTGGCTACTTTTATACTGCTAGTGCGGAATTTTCCTTTGTTGAGTTTTGTTGAAATGACATTTACGTTTTGTACGTTGTGCTACACATGTTTCCCAGAAATCAATCCCACTTGGCATGGTTTCTAATTGAATTCATTTTACTATACGTGGCTGAGGATTGGTGTCCGAAATGCCGATGAATGCCTTCCAATGAATAATTGAAGAAAAAGCCTAGAGATTCCACACCTGCACCAACAGTATGGGAGCTCGGTGGACATCCGCTCGGAGAACAATCCTAGCCCATGATAGCTGCTGCTTTCCAAAAGCTCTTGAAAGTCTCTGGAAGTTGTCCTAAGTTAGGCATCCAAGCCACCAGACAGGTTTGGTCTCCGAGAGAGCATTGAGAGTAGGTGGCACATGGCCATGACCTATCCCCACCCCGAGCTGTACATGACGAAAGGTCTGCTTGGTTGAGTGGGGCCGAGAAGATGATGCTGTGTCTCCCCTCAGCTCCCAGACCGGAGAGTCAGTGTCTTCTTCCTTCCAGCTCTGAGTCATGGAGGCTCCGTTCCTGGGAAGTGAGTCCCAGAGGCTGGGGCTTCCTTCCCCCATCTGTTGCCCACTCACAGGATTGGAGCTCTGTGCAGGGCCGGGCAGGCCGGGACAGTGGGGTTCAGATTGTCTTCACGCTGCTTTTCTTGTAGAGCAGAGGTTACATGCTGGTGGCGATCACCCGTTAGGACCTGGACACCTGGCCTCACTCAGCACCCACCCCTGAAGCATGAATG
>NW_007182036.1:0-801 GCF_000164805.1 Carlito syrichta
TCAATCCCACTTGGCATGGTTTCTAATTGAATTCATTTTACTATACGTGGCTGAGGATTGGTGTCCGAAATGCCGATGAATGCCTTCCAATGAATAATTGAAGAAAAAGCCTAGAGATTCCACACCTGCACCAACATTATGGGAGCTCGGTGGACATCCGCTCGGAGAACAATCCTAGCCCATGATAGCTGCTGCTTTCCAAAAGCTCTTGAAAGTCTCTGGAAGTTGTCCTAAGTTAGGCATCCAAGCCACCAGACAGGTTTGGTCTCCGAGAGAGCATTGAGAGTAGGTGGCACATGGCCATGACCTATCCCCACCCCGAGCTGTACATGACGAAAGGTCTGCTTGGTTGAGTGTGGCCGAGAAGATGATGCTGTGTCTCCCCTCAGCTCCCAGACCGGAGAGTCAGTGTCTTCTTCCTTCCAGCTCTGAGTCATGGAGGCTCCGTTCCTGGCAAGTGAGTCCCAGAGGCTGGGGCTTCCTTCCGCCATCTGTTGCCCACTCACAGGATTGGAGCTCTGTGCAGGGCCGGGCAGGCCGGGACAGTGGGGTTCAGATTGTCTTTCCGCTGCTTTTCTTGTAGAGCAGAGGTTACATGCTGGTGGCGATCACCCGTTAGGACCTGGACACCTGGCCTCACTCAGCACCCACCCCTGAAGCATGGATGTCACTCCAAGAGAAGTGGGTCTCTGTCCTTCCCGTTGACTCCCGCGCATGGTTTGGAGACGTTTTCCTCGCAGTAGAGGCACTGTCTATGATCACAGCACTCTGAATGCTCACTCACACGTCTGGCTACTTTTC
>NW_007182037.1:0-699 GCF_000164805.1 Carlito syrichta
CCTGGCTTGCTAGCTAAGTTAGCTATTTAAGTCTGCTGGCTAGCCAACTGCCTAGGTGGGTAGCTAGCTAGTTAAGTCAGCTGGCTAGCTACCTGGCTAGTTACTTAAGTCACCCTGTTAAGATAGTTCGCTAGCAAGCTGGTTAACTAGATAGCTAGGTAGCTAAATCAGATGGCAAGCCAGTGGGATATGTAGGTAGCTAACTAGTAAGTCTGTTAACTATCCTGCTGGCTTACTAGGGATCTATACAATTATGTAATCATGCTAGCCAGCTGGCTAGTTAGTTATGTAACTTAATTAAGTCAGCTGGCTAGACAGCTGGCTAGTTGTGTAGCTAGCTAGTTATGTCAGCTGTCCAGCCAGCTGGCTTGTTAGTTAGGTAACCTAGTTAATTCAGATGGTTATACAACTGGCTAGCTAGGTAGCTAGCTAGTTATGTTATCTGTCCAGCCAGCTGGCTGTCTAGTTAAGTCACATAGTTAAGTCAGCTGGTTAGCTAGCTGGCTAGCTAGGTAGGTTGCTACTTCAGTGAGCTGGCTAGACAGCTGGCTATCTAGTTAAGTCACCTAGTTAAGTCAGCTGTCTAACTAGCTGGCTACCTATATAGCCAGCTAATTAATTCAGCTGACTAGCAAGCAAGCCAGTTGTTTAAGTCAGCTAGTTAAGATGCCTGGCTTGCCAGCTGGCTAGCTAGGTAGC
>NW_007182038.1:0-345 GCF_000164805.1 Carlito syrichta
TAATTTAGTCAGCTGACTAGCCAGCTGGCTACCTGCTTAAGTCAGCTAGTTAAGTCAGTTAGCTTACCACCTGGCTAGTTATGTAGCTAGCTAATTAAATCTGCTGGCTAGCTGGCTGGCTACCTAGTTAGTCAGTGAGTTATGTGAGCTGGCTAGAGAACTGGCTAGATAGGTGGCTAGCTACTTAATCCAGCGGGATAGCCAGATGACTATCTAGTTAAGTCTGCTAGTTAAGGCAGTTAGTTAGCTGGCTGGCTAGCTAGGTGGCTGGCAAGTTAAACCAGCTGTTTAGCAGGCTTGTCAGGTAGGTGGCCAGCTAGTTAAGCCCACTGGCTAGCTGGGTGA
>NW_007182039.1:0-662 GCF_000164805.1 Carlito syrichta
TTGCCAGCTGGCAAGATAATTAAGTCAGTTAGTTAAGTATGCTGACCAGCAAGCTAGCTAACTAGGTAGAGAGCTAGTTAAGTCAGCTGTGTAGCCAGCTGGCTAACTAGTTAAGTCAAGTAGTTGTGCCAGCTTGCTAGCAGGTTAAGTCAACTAGTTAAGTCAGTTGGATAGCCATCTGGATAGCTAGATACCAAGCTTGTTAATTCAGCTACCCAGCTAACTAGCCAGTTGAATAAACTAGCTAGCTACCTAGCCAGGCAGCTGGGAAGCCAACTGAATTATCTAGCTGACTTAGCTAGCTAGCCAGCTGGCTAGCCCACTGACTTAACTAGTGTACAACTTAGCCAGCCAGCAGGCTAGCCCTCTGACTTAACTAGTTGACTTAATCAGGTAGTCAGCTGTCTAGCAGGTTGACTTAATTGCCTACCTACCTAGCTAGTCAGCCGGACAGTCAGCTGAATTAACTAGCTAGCTACCTACGTAGCCTGCCGTCTTGTCAGTTGTTTAAACTACCTAGCTACCTAGCAATCCAGCTTGCTAATAAGCTGACTTACCAAGGTTACTTATCTAGCTAGCTAACTGGCTAGCGAGTTGGCTTGTTTATCTAGCTACACAGCTAGGCAGCTGGATAGCCAGCTGAATTAAATCGCTGATGTATC
>NW_007182040.1:0-803 GCF_000164805.1 Carlito syrichta
CTGCTGACATCACTAGCTGACATATAACTAGCTTCCTAGCTAGCCAGCTGATTTAACTCGCTGAAAAAACTAGCTAGTCAGAGGGATAACCATCTGACTTGACTAGCATTTTAAGTAGCTAACCAGCTGGATAGCCAACTGACTTAATGATCTGTCTTACCTAGCTAGCCAGCTGGTGGCCAGCTGACTTAACTAGCTGACTTAAACAACCAGTCAGATGCCTACCCAGCTGACTTAACTAGCTGGCTCTCTATCTAAACAGCTTGCTAGCCAGCTGACTTTCCTAGCTGACTTAAGCTAACAAACTGGGTAGCCAGCTGATTTAACTAGCTAGCTACCTACCTAGCCAGCAGGCTAACCAGCTGACTTAACTAGCTGAATTGAACAGCTAGCCTGCTGGCTATCATGCTGACTTATCTAGCTAGCTACCTATCTAGTTAGTTGGAGAGACAGCTGACTAAACAAGCTGACTTAACCAGCTAGACAATTGGTTAGCCAGCTGACAACTCACAGACATCACTAGCTAGGCAAAAATCTATTTAGTTGACTAACTAGCTAGCTACCTACCTTGTTAGTTGGCTTGCCAGCACTCTTAACTAACTGAATTAGCCAGCTGGCCAGCTGGTTAGCCAACTGACTTAGCTAACTCGCCACTGAGCTAGCCAGCTGGCTAGCCAGCTTACTTAACTAGCTGTCTTAACTAGCTAGCTACCTAGCTAGCCAGATGACTTAAAGAGTTAGCTAACTAGCTAGCTACCTAGCTAGCCAGCTGACTTAAATAGTTAGCTACCTAGCTAGCTAGG
>NW_007182041.1:0-681 GCF_000164805.1 Carlito syrichta
TGGAGAGACAGCTGACTAAACAAGCTGACTTAACCAGCTAGACAATTGGTTAGCCAGCTGACTTAACTCACTGACATCACTAGCTAGACAAAAATCTATTTAGCTGACTAACTAGCTAGCTACCTACCCTTGTTAGTTGGCTTGTCAGCACTCTTAACTAACTGAATTAACCAGCTAGCCAGCTGGTTAGCCAACTGACTTAGCTAGCTCGCCACTGAGCTAGCCAGCTGGCTAGCCAACTTACTTAACTAGCTGTCTTAACTAGCTAGCTACCTAGCTAGCCAGATGACTTAAAGAGTTAGCTAACTAGCTAGCTACCTAGCTAGCCAGCTGACTTAAATAGTTAGCTGCCTAGCTAGCTAGGTGACTTAACCAGTTAGTTTACTTGTTAGCTTACTCATTATCTAACGTGCTAGATAGGTGACTTAATTATCTTACTTAACTCGTTAGCTAATGAGCTAGCTAGCTGACGTAGCCAGCTGACTTAAATGGTTATCTAGCTAGGTAGTTACCTGACTCATCCAGAAGACTTTACTCGTTAGCTAATAAGCTAGCTAGTCTACTCAACCAGCTGACTAAACCCGTTTCCTAACTTGCTAGCTAGCTGACTCAACCAGCTGACTTAATATGTGAATTATCTAGCTAATTGCCTGACTCAACCTGTTAACTTAACCCGTTAGT
>NW_007182042.1:0-663 GCF_000164805.1 Carlito syrichta
GATCTAAGCATGAAATTCTGAGAATTTGACAGGCATGCTGACTCTAGGGATCCATTGTTCCTGTTTCTCACAGACTGCGGTTTCGGCTTTAAACTTAACACAGTTCAAACTCAGATCACATTTGGGAGCCTTATACATAATACAAGCTTCTTTATAAGATTTAAAAAATATATTTGTAAAATTAGTATATACATTTAGAGGGCTGCTTCCAGCGTTAGATGGTATAGATGATTATCCAGGGTTACCAGAAATGGCCCAGCCCAAACTTTGGGCTGGGCCACATTCTTTAGGAACTTGTTTGAGCTATAATTTAGAGTTGTTTATAGGACAGGTAAAATTAGCACAGATAAGAAAGATATTAGGATTTCAGTCAGTTATATTGCTTTTGAAGAATATAAACTAAGCATGAGGAACAGTGAGATAACTTTAGGATTATCCTTTCTCATGCATGGGGAAAACGCCTGGTGGGTGAGGACACCCTCCACCCACCTGGCTTTGTGTTCATGTAAAACTCTTGTTATTTGATTGGGATTGTCCTTCCTCATTCCTAAGGAAACGACTGGTGGGTGGAGGACGCCCCTAACCTACCTGGCTTTGTGCTCACGTGAAAGTCTTATGATTTAACATGTGAAAATTTGGGATAAAAGATTCACGTTAGTTCCC
>NW_007182043.1:0-577 GCF_000164805.1 Carlito syrichta
GGTTTTGCTTTGTTTTGGCATTTATACTGTTTGGTGTTTTTTGAGCCTATTGGATCTGTGGTTTTGGGTCGGACGTTAATTTGAAGAAATCACTCAGTCATTATTTTAAAAACATTTATTCTGTTCTTTACCTTCTTTGCTCTCCTTCTTATATTTCTCATACATGTGTGCTACATCTTTCAGAACAATCTCAATGTTTTTGTATGTCTTGCTTTGACATAATTGTTTTAAATTCTCAGTCTGGGTATTGCAACACCTCTGCCATAGCTAAATCTGGTTCTAATGCTTGCTCTGTCTCTTCAGGTTTTGGAGGGTTTCTTTTTGCCTTTTAGTATGCTTGTAATTTTTTTGATAGCTGTACATGATGTGCTAGGTAAAAGAAGTTGGTGTTAATAGGCCTTTGGTAATAAGATGATGAGGAGTGGTGGGGAGCAAAAGCATTCAGTAGTCCCGGGAGTGCTCAGTCTTCTAGTGAGCCTGTGCCTCTGGACCATGAACTTCATGAGTATTTCTCAGTCAAACCCCTCAGGTGGCACAGTGTTGAAAGTGGACTGGATGTGTATGTTTCTGTTCCACA
>NW_007182044.1:0-774 GCF_000164805.1 Carlito syrichta
CTAGCTGGGTATGGTAGTGCCCGCCTGTAGTTCCAGCTACTTGGAAGGCTGAGGCGGAAGGATCATTGGAGCTCAGCAGGTCAAGGCTGCGGGGGCCAGGAATGTGCCACCGCACTCCAGTCTGGGTAACAGAGTGAGACTCCAGCTCAAAAAAAAAAAAAAAGAAGGGGCTCATGGTAGGAATTTTCCTTTCTCCAGGTCAGTTGGGATAGAATACAACCCCAGCACATGAAGCTCCAGTTAAACGAGTCCTTCCAGCAGGTCTTGTTAAAGAGAACAGTGTGCTCTGGCATATTTCAATTCAAAAATTCCCTGCTGGAAGCATGGGGAGATTTTTCTCTGTTTTTTTGCCATGAGACACTGGTGCAGCTCCGGAATCTCAAACTGACAAAAACGTGGGACTCCATGACTGGCCTCCAGGGATTTTCCCTCGCAAGTTTTCCATGCTGTGCCTTCAGCAGTTCATCAATTAGAGCTCAGGTTTTCCTACCTTAGTGCTGGCTCCTGTGGAGGTTTCAATCCTTGGGTTTCTGCTTCAGAAAGCTGTGATATCTGCATTCTGCAGTCTGTCTCTTCAAGTTCTGGAGCAGTGGTTTTCCCTGAAATCTCAACTCTCTGAAGGATCTAAGAAGAGTTGCCCATTTTCTGTTTGTTCAGCTTTTTACTTATTATTAGGATAGAATATCTACTCCAAGCTCGTTGCCTGTGGTGCAGAGAAACTGGAATCATTCTCATCTTTTAAGTTCATTCCCCTCCATAGCTGAGTAAATATGA
>NW_007182045.1:0-807 GCF_000164805.1 Carlito syrichta
TCCAGGTCAGTTGGGATAGAATACAACCCCAGCACATGAAACTCCAGTTAAACGAGTCCTTCCAGCAGGTCTTGTTAAAGAGAACAGTATGCTCTGGCATATTTCAATTAAAAAATTCCCTGCTGGAAGCATGGGGAGATTTTTCTCTGTTTTTTTGCCATGAGACACTGGTGCAGCTCCGGAATCTCAAACTGACAAAAATGTGGGACCCCATGACTGGCCTCCAGGGATTTTCCCTCGCAAGTTTTCCATGCTGTGCCTTCAGCAGTTCATCAATTAGAGCTCAGGTTTTCCTACCTTAGTGCTGGCTCCTGTGAAGGTTTCAATCCTTGGGTTTCTGTTTCAGAAAGCTGTGATATCTGCATTCTGCAGTCTGTCTCTTCAAGTTCTGGAGCAGTGGTTTTCCCTGAAATCTCAACTCTCTGAAGGATCTAAGAAGAGTTGCCCATTTTCTGTTTGTTCAGCTTTTTACTTATTATTAGGATAGAATGTCTACTCCAAGCTCGTTGCCTGTGGTGCAGGGAAACTGGAAATCATTCTCATCTTTTAAGTTCAATTCCCCTCCATAGCTGAGTAAATATGAACCATTCTGGGAGGTGGAGGAATGGGCAATGGAGAAAGCATGACCAGAAAAAGAAAAGGGTGTATAGGTGTGCTCTGAATGTGAGGGTCTCAGAGACAGTGGGACATGATAAAGAGAGCCACCGGAGTGCACAGTCTGCCCTGCCCATCACTTTCTCCCTGGCTACAACAGGATGGGATTGCTTCTTATAAATAACTAGGGAGCTCCATGGAGCTGCAGCTCTG
>NW_007182046.1:0-884 GCF_000164805.1 Carlito syrichta
GAGGGAGATTAAATCTTTCCCAGATATCCAATCCCTAAGAACTTATGCTGCCAACAAACCACCTCTACATGAAACACTTAAGAAAGTGCTAAATACGGAAGAAAAGGGAAAAAGAACAACGTTCTTCACAAGAGTACAGTTAAAAGAATAAAATACACATGAACCAACCCCAAAACCAAAAGAAAGACAAAAAACCAAGTGGAAGAACAACAACTCTATAAGAACTCTATGATAGGGATGAACTCTCAATAATTAGCCTGAATGTGAATGGACTAAATGCACCACTGAAAAGACATAGAATGGCAAAATGGATAAAATATCACCAGGCAACAATACACTGCCTTCAAGAGACCCATCTCACTAGAAAGGATATGCACAGTCTCAAAGTAAGAGGATGGGAAACAAATTTTCAGGTGAATGGAACACAAAAGAAAGGAGGAGTCATGATCCTAATTTCAGACAAAATACCATTTAAGCTATCAAAAATTAAAAAAGATACAGAGGGCCACTACATAATGATAAAAGGTTCACTCCATCAAAAAGAAATATCTATCCTAAACATATATGCACCCAACATAGGTGCACCAACTTTCATAAAGCAACTTCTAGGAAAACTAAAGAAAGATATTGACTCTAACACCATCATAACTGGGGACTTTAATACCCCACTCACAACTCTAGACAGATCATGAGGACAAAAAATCACCAATGAGATCTGGAACCTCAATGTGACTCTTGACCAAATGTTCTTAATTGATACCTACACAACGCTCCATCCAAAGACCACAGAATACACAATCTACTCATCACCACATGGAACGTATTCTAAGATTGACCACATACTTGGCCATAAATCAAGCATAAGCAAATTTAAAAGGACTGAA
>NW_007182047.1:0-720 GCF_000164805.1 Carlito syrichta
GGGTTTTGCTTTAACTTTTCTTGTAGTTTTGAAGGAAAGCCTACTTCTCTGAGAGAGGCCCTGCTGCCTTTCAGATCTCAGACTATGGAAAAAGATCAGTCACATTTTGTCCTGGGTGCCAGGATGAGAGATTTACAAGGTGTCCCTTCAGAAAGAATTCCCAGTAGAGTCCACACTGAAACGTCTTCTTCTCCAGTACAACCAAAATAATTAGAAAAGCACAAAGTACATTTTGGAGTGATTAGGCAAAAATGAAATCTAGTCACAGAAAACTTTTTTCTGTGACCTTCTTCACCAAGCTAAATAGTCAAAGAAATCTGCTCATTTACAAGTTTCTCAGAGTCTGGATTCCCTTTGCTGATCTGGCACATTGATCGTTTTCTATATGGAGAGTGGTCACATTTTACAGTCATTTTGAATATAGATGTGTGCTATTTGGGAACCCTGTATGTGCAGATAAAATTGTGAACGTCTGTCTGGGGAATTTATGGCAGTAATGAGGTCTAATGTGGTTATTAGAAAGAAAAAAATGTTATTTATCAAAATAATTTGATGGGATAGCTGGGCTCAGTGGCTCAGTCTGTAATCCCACGCCTTTGGGAGGCTGAGGTGAGTGGATTGCCTGAGCCCGCGGGTTCGAGACCTGCCTGGGCAGCGAGACCTCATCTCTACAATAAATCAAAAAATCAGCCGGGTGTGGTAGTGCATGCCTGTAATTCC
>NW_007182048.1:0-714 GCF_000164805.1 Carlito syrichta
TCTTTCAGATCTCAGACTATGGAAAAAGATCAGTCACATTTTGTCCTGGGTGCCAGGATGAGAGATTTACAAGGTGTCCCTTCAGAAAGAATTCCCAGTAGAGTCCACACTGAAACGTCTTCTTCTCCAGTACAACCAAAATAATTAGAAAAGCACAAAGTACATTTTGGAGTGATTAGGCAAAAATGAAATCTAGTCACAGAAAACTTTTTTCTGTGACCTTCTTCACCAAGCTAAATAGTCAAAGAAATCTGCTCATTTACAAGTTTCTCAGAGTCTGGATTCCCTTTGCTGATCTGGCACATTGATCGTTTTCTATATGGAGAGTGGTCACATTTTACAGTCATTTTGAATACAGATGTGTGCTATTTGGGAACCCTGTATGTGCAGATAAAATTGTGAACGTCTGTCTGGGGAATTTATGGCAGTAATGAGGTCTAATGTGGTTATTAGAAAGAAAAAAATGTTATTTATCAAAATAATTTGATGGGATAGCTGGGCTCAGTGGCTCAGTCTGTAATCCCACGCCTTTGGGAGGCTGAGGTGAGTGGATTGCCTGAGCCCGCGGGTTCGAGACCTGCCTGGGCAGCGAGACCTCATCTCTACAATAAATCAAAAAATCAGCCGGGTGTGGTAGTGCATGCCTGTAATTCCGGCTACTCGGAAGGCTGAGGCAGAAGGATCGCCGGAGCCCAGCACGTCGAGGCTGTGGTG
>NW_007182049.1:0-390 GCF_000164805.1 Carlito syrichta
TCCTTACTTCCTTCCTTACTTCCTTCCTTACTTCCTTCCTTCCTTCCTTCCATCCCCCTCCTTCCTTCCCTTCCTTCCTTCTTTTCTTCTTTTTTTTTTTTTTTTAAGGAACCAGGTCTCCCTGTCCAATCACTTAGACTGGAGTGCAATGACATGGTGATAGCTCACGCAGCCTCAAACTTCCAAGCTCAAGCAATCTTCTGCCTCAACTACCCAAGTAACTGAAACTATAGGTGTACACAACCACACCCAGCTATTTTTTTGTTTGGTTGGTTTGTTTTCAGTTTTTATAATTTTTTTTGTAGAGACAGAGTCTCGTTTTATTGCTCAGGCTGGTCTCGAACTCTTAGCTTCAAGCAATCCTCCTGCCTTGACCTCTCAAAATGCTGG
>NW_007182050.1:0-476 GCF_000164805.1 Carlito syrichta
CATAGTTTCCCAGTACCGTCAGTCATTTTTGTTATAGTATTACATTGGATGTTCAAGGTCCATTATATGAGTGAGAACATGTGATATTCTGATCTTTGTTTCTGTGTGAGGTCACTCAGTATTATAGACTCTAGTTCCATCCAGGTTGCTGCAAAATTCATGATTTTGTTCTTTTTTATGGAAGCCATTATTTTTAAGAGAAATAACTCACAAACAGATAATCAAATATCGCACATTCTCACTTAAGAGTGGGAACCAAGCAATGGGTTCACATGAGTATGGAAGTGGAAACAACAGACACTAGGATCTTCAAAAAGGGAGAGAGGCAAGGATTGAAATAGTACCCAACAGATACAGTGGTCACTATTTGGGTGATGGTTTATTAGAAATCCAAGCCCCAGCATTATGTAATATACTCATGCAACAAACCTGCATGTGTACCTTCTGAATCTAGAATTCTTAAAAATTGCATATTT
>NW_007182051.1:0-661 GCF_000164805.1 Carlito syrichta
GTCGACGGCATAGGTGAACTGGTGAGATTTTTCTGAACGGACCAAGACTGCAAACTGCTGAACAGACAGACTGTAAAGCAGAGGGAAAAGTGAACAAAACCAGAAGACCCTCATAAGGAAGAACAGGTCATGCAGAAGAGAAATAAAAGCAACCCCACCTTCCCTCAAAAACAGAATTGAAGAGGGGGAGGGAAAGGGGTAAAGGGAGAAAAATCTACAGAAATGAAGAAAAACCAAAAGAAGAGTATGGGTCTCTCCCAGACGCCTGGGAGAGCAGACACTGAGAAAATTGACTTTGGAATACAAACAATGAAAAGTCCCCAGAATGAAGGGTCTCAAAATGCAAATGTAGATATCAAAACAATAATGGAGAGACTAAAAAGAATTGAGGAGACACAAGAAGAAACTAGGAAGGAGCTGATATCTGAGATAACAGTAATAAAGAATACTGTGAGCCGGGCTCGGTGGCTCAGCCTGTAATCCCGCGCCTTTGGGAGGCTGAGGTGAGTGAATTGCCTGAGCCCGCGGGTTCGAGACCCGCCTGGGTAGCGAGACCTCATCTCTACAATAAATCAAAAAAATCAGCTGGGCGTGGTGGTGCATGCCTGTAATTCCGGCTACTCGGAAGGCTGAGGTGGAAGGATCGCCGGAGCCCAGCAGG
>NW_007182052.1:0-728 GCF_000164805.1 Carlito syrichta
AAAGTTAGGAGCACAATTGTCACTTGACTAGCCATTTTGATCTAATTTGTATTAACATGTAACATCAAAGCGGTAAGAATTCAAAATCATTAGCTGATTCAGACATTTCACAGAGCTGTGACCTATAACAAATTATAAAAAGTAAATATCATTCTATTACTTTGATATAGTTTGATAAGCTCTCTATAGTACGTTTGCATTCACTATCTATCTTAATAACAATTCTGTGTAAGATCAATAGGATAAATTCTTCATTTGAAAATGAAGTCAAAGACAGGTTGAGTGATTTGCCTAAATTCATAAAGTGAGTCAGTTTTGAAATTAGTATTAAAGTCAAGTTCTCCTAATTCCCAGCTGAGATCTTCTTTCATCCAGGAGCAAATGTCATGAAGCCAGGAATTCCTGTCTGATTTTTTTACTGCCATTTTTTTACTTTCTACTTACCAAACTTACCAAACTCTGTAGCATGTTGTAGGTATTCAAGAAGTTCATGTTGAATAAATGAATGATTAAATACTTTTATTTTTATTTTTATTTTTTTGAGTTGGAGTCTCACTCTGTCTCCCAGACTGGAGTGCAGTGGCCACTCCCAGACACTGCAGCCTCGACCTGCTGGGCTCCGGCAATCCTTCCGCCTCAGCCTTCCAAGTAGCTGGAACTACAGGTGCGCGCTACCACGCCTGGCTAATTTTTGATTTATTGTAGAGATGAGGTCTCACCAAGTTACG
>NW_007182053.1:0-748 GCF_000164805.1 Carlito syrichta
ACATCCAATCCCTACGAACCTACGCCGCTACCAGGCCACCTCTACAAGAAACACTTAAGAAAGTACTGAACACAGAAGAAAAAGAAAAAAGAACAACAGCATTCTTCACAAGAGTACAGGCAAAAGATTAAAAACACACATGAACCAACTCCAAAACCCAAAGAAAGACAACAAATAAACAGGAACAACTCTGTAAGAACCTTATGACAGGGATCAACTCTTGCATTTCAATTATTAGCCTAAATGTGAACGGACTAAATGCACCACTGAAAAGACATAGATTGGCAAAATGGATAAAATATCATCAGGCAACAATCTATTGCCTTCAAGAGACTCACCTCACTAGAAAGGACATCCACAGACTCAAAGTAAGAGGATAGGAAACAAACTTCCAGGCGAACGGAATACAAAAGAAAGCAGGAGTAGCCATCTTAATTTCAGACAAAATACCCTTCAAACTATTAAAAATCAAGAAAGATACAGAAGGCCACTACATAATGATAAAAGGCTCAATCCATCAACAAGAAATATCTATTCTAAATATATATGCACCCAACATAGGTGCGCCAACTTTCATAAAGCAGCTTCTTGGAAAACTAAAGAAAGATATTGGCTCTAACACTATCATAACTGGGGACTTCAATACCCCACTCACAACCCTAGACAGATCATCAGGACAAAAATCAGCAAGGAGATCCGGAACCCTCATGTAACTTTGGACCAAATGGACTTAATTGATACCTACAGA
>NW_007182054.1:0-1276 GCF_000164805.1 Carlito syrichta
ACAACAGCATTCTTCACAAGAGTACAGGCAAAAGATTAAAAACACACATGAACCAACTCCAAAACCCAAAGAAAGACAACAAATAAACAGGAACAACTCTGTAAGAACCTTATGACAGGGATCAACTCTTGCATTTCAATTATTAGCCTAAATGTGAACGGACTAAATGCACCACTGAAAAGACATAGATTGGCAAAATGGATAAAATATCATCAGGCAACAATCTATTGCCTTCAAGAGACTCACCTCACTAGAAAGGACATCCACAGACTCAAAGTAAGAGGATGGGAAACAAACTTCCAGGCGAACGGAATACAAAAGAAAGCAGGAGTAGCCATCTTAATTTCAGACAAAATACCCTTCAAACTATTAAAAATCAAGAAAGATACAGAAGGCCACTACATAATGATAAAAGGCTCAATCCATCAACAAGAAATATCTATTCTAAATATATATGCACCCAACATAGGTGCGCCAACTTTCATAAAGCAGCTTCTTGGAAACTAAAGAAAGATATTGGCTCTAACACTATCATAACTGGGGACTTCAATACCCCACTCACAACCCTAGACAGATCATCAGGACAAAAAATCAGCAAGGAGATCCGGAACCTCAATGTAACTTTGGACCAAATGGACTTAATTGATACCTACAGAACACTCCATCCAAAGACCACAGAATACACATTCTACTCATCACCACATGGAACATATTCTAAGATCGACCACATAATTGGACACAAATCAAGTATAAGCAAAGTTAAAAGGACTGAAATTCTGCCATGCACCTTTTCGGACCACAGTGGAATAAAAATAAACATTGACACCAACAAAGTCCCCCCAAAACCCACAAAGACATGGACACTAAACAGCATGATGCTAAATAACTCCTGGGTCAATGATGACATCAAAATAGAGATCAAAAGATACCTGGAAACAAATGAAAATAAAGAAACATCTTACCAAAATCTCTGGGATGCCTTAAAAGCTGTAATAAGAGGGGAATTTATATCCCTACAAACACACATGAGGAAAATGGAAGGAACAGAAATTGACAACCTAACAAGCCACCTAAAGAAGCTGGAAAAGCAAGACCACAAAAACCCTAATTTCAGCAGAAGAATCCAGATCACCAAAATAAAAGCCCAAATCCAGGACATAGAAGACAAAAAGATAATACAAAAAATCAATGAAACAAAAAGCTGGTTCTTCGAAAGGGTAAACAAGATTGATGGTCCCCTAGCTAGACTGACCAGAAAAAACGAGAAAAAAAAAAC
>NW_007182055.1:0-968 GCF_000164805.1 Carlito syrichta
CCCTACAAACACACATGAGGAAAATGGAAGGAACAGAAATTGACAACCTAACAAGCCACCTAAAGAAGCTGGAAAAGCAAGACCACAAAAACCCTAATTTCAGCAGAAGAATCCAGATCACCAAAATAAAAGCCCAAATGCAGGACATAGAAGACAAAAAGATAATACAAAAAATCAATGAAACAAAAAGCTGGATCTTTGAAAGGGTAAACAAGATTGATGGTCCCCTAGCTAGACTGACCAAGAAAAAACGAGAAAAAAAACCAAATAAGCATAATCAGAAACACAAAAGATGAAGTCACATCTGACCCTGAAGAAATACAAAAGATCATTAGAGACTACTACGTATACTTGTATGGAAACAAACTTGAAAACCATAAGGAAATAGAGGACTTTCTGACATCACACAACCTACCTAGGTTGGAACAAGAAGAAATTGAGACCCTAAATAGACCAATAACAATCAAAGAAATTGACTACATAATAAGAAAGCTTCCTACAAAAAAAAGCCCTGGTCCTGATGGCTTTCCAGCAGAATTCTACAAGACATTCAAGGAGGAGCTGATACCAATCCTACTGAAGGTATTCCAGGCAATTGAAAAAGATGGAACTCTCCCCAAATCATTTTTGAAGCCAACATCACATTAATACCCAAGCCAGGTAAAGATCCAACAAAGAAAGAGAACTACAGGCCAATATCTTTGATGAACACAGATGCTAAAATTCTCAACAAAATCCTAGCAAACCGGATTCAGCAATACATCTCAAAAATCATCCACCATGACCAAGTAGGCTTCATTCCTGGCATGCAAGGCTGGTTTAACATTCGTAAAACCATAAATGTAATTAAATACATCAACAGATGTCAAAACAAAAACCACATGATCATATCATTAGATGCAGAAAAGCTTTTGATAAATCCAGCACCCTTCTTGATAAAACCCCTGAACATCTAGGCATACGGGGAA
>NW_007182056.1:0-14398 GCF_000164805.1 Carlito syrichta
TTTGTATGATTCTACTTATATAAAATATCTAGAATAGGCAAATTCATAGAGACAGAAAGTAGATGAGAGGTTACCAGGGGCTGGAAGGAGGGAGAAATGGGAAGTTATTGTTTCTTGGGTATAGAACCTTCATTTGGAGTGATAAAAATTTGGAAACTAAATAGTGGTGATGGTTGTACAACATTGTGAATGTAATTGATGCCATTGAATTGTACACTTAAAAATGGTTAAGCTCAAGTTCGATGGCTCAGCCTGTAATACCAGCACTTTGGGAGGCCAAGGCGAGTGGATTGCCTGAGCCGGCGGGTTCTAGACCAGCAGGGGCAACTTGACGACACCCCCCCACCCTACAATAAATCAAAAAAAATTAGCTGGGCGTGGTAGCGCGAGCTTGTAGTTCCAGCTACTTAGAAGGCTGAGGCGGAAGGATTGCCAGAGCCCAGCAGGTCGACACGGGTGGCCATGAACGTGCCACTGCACTCCAGCCTGGGCGACGGAGTGAGACTTCAATGCAAAACAAAAAAGTTTTGTCAAATAGTGAATAAATCTTTGTATCTCATTAAGATTTTAATCTATATTGCACTGATTATTAATGAGCAGAGCATCTTTTCATATGTTTATTGACTGCTTATTTTTTGTGATGTGTCTGATTAAGTCTTTTTAAAATCTGTTTTTATTTTATTTTATTTTCGTTTATTTTTGAGTCTGAGACTCACTCTGTTGCTCAGGCTAGAGTGCCGTGGCATGATCACGGCTAACTGCAACCTTGATCTCCTGGGCTCAGGTGGTTCTTCCACCTCAACCTCCTGAGTAGCTGGCAAACCCCACCCCCATACCTAACTAATCTCTGTTTTTATTTTTATTTTTTTGTAGAGGCGAGGTCTCCTTATGTTTTCCAGGCTGGTCTAGAACTCCTGGGCTCAAGTGATCCTCCTTCTCAGCTTTCCGAAGTGCTGGGATTATAGGTGTGCGCCACCACGCTCAGCCTAAATCAGTTTTTAAAAATTGGGTGATCTATTATTTACTCTTTAATTTGTGGGGATTCTGTACATATCCTAGATTCTATTTCTTTATATGCTATGTGTATTGCAAATATTTTCTCTCCTTTGTGTCTTGTCTTTTCATTCTCTCTATAGTAGTGTATAAAAATTCTTAACTTTAATATAGTCATTCACTCACTTTTTTCCCTTTAAGATTAGTGTTGTTATGTAACTTGTTCAAGAAATCCTTCTTCCTAGGTCTTAAATATCTTCTTCTATATTCTCTTCTACCCTTATAGCTTTGCCTGAAATTGATTTGAAGTTTGGTGTGAGGTAGGGATTCATTTTAACTTTAAAAAAAATATGTGTATGAATATCCTATTTCTCAGCACTATTTATCAACAAACTCACCCTTTCTCAATTTCTCTGCAATGTCACCTTTCATATCAAGTGTTCATTTAAATGAATCTGTTTCCATGGGCCATTTGCCTCTATACCAATTCAATACTGTCTGTGTTCCTTCTGCTTTAACCTTCCAAGTAGCTGGGACTACAGGTGGGTGTGTACCACTATGCCAGGCTAATTTTTTTTTTTTTTTTTTTTTTTTAATAATTAATCAGTATTTTTATTATAGTTTTGTGGGGTACAGTTAAGGGTTAGGTGTACAATTACGTTTCATTCAGACACCCTGTTGATAAGAGGTGTTTTCCCAGCCCCAGACAGATATTTGCTACTGTTAATCCCCTCCCCCTCCCCCCCGGTTTTTTCATTGTTAAAGACAATTGTTTTGATCATAAATAAGTCAGTAGAGGTTCCCCCGTCCATAGAGGCCTCTGTGAAGGAAGAACCTATGCCATTCAACCAGTAGGCACTTGAACAATGAGCTATTTCTTACTCCATGGGAGCGCACACTTCTGTGTTGTTTCTATTCATTAATGCTTTCCAAATCCAGATGACTAAATAGTCCTTTATCTCCAAAGCAGGCTCAAAACAGTTGGTTCAGACATCCCAGAGTTTATACTCTTCTTAAACCCCAGATGAGTCATGAGAGGAATGAAGCCTCAGAGGATGGTGAATTGGCTGCCCTTGCAGGCCCATGGCAGCCTCTGCTTGGCCTCTTTGCTCAGCCTCACCATGGTGACTGCCAGGCAGCACGGTAAGCGATAGATACTTTTTAATATCCCTTGTAGTAAGATCTGTGATATGAAAATCCTAGCTCCTGGACATATGATATGATCCCATCCTATTCTCCAGTCCTCTTTTTATTTTACTTTATTTTATTTTTGAGTTGGGCTCTTACTCTGTCACCAAGGCTGGAGTGCAGTGGCTCAAGCGACTCTTCTGCCTCAACCTCCCGAGTAACTGAGGCTACAGCCACATGCCACTGAAGTATTTAAAGTGTTTTTGCTGTATTTTATGAAATGTTTAAAGGGTTTGCAGTGTATTAGATAAAACCTAAATTTGTATTTAAAATGTAAAACTCCATTTTGTGGCTTGTCTCCATGTTGTTAACTTGTTATTAAACTTCTGTGTGGCTGATGCAAGAATTTTAAAAAATTGCTCATAAACAACCCTCACAGCCCTGTACCCTACTCAGTGCTCTAACAGTTTCCCCCTTATCTAAGTATACTGTGTGTCCCCCTTATCTAAGTATACTGTGTGTTCCCTTATCTAAGTATAGTGTGCCCCCTTATCTGAGTGTACTATGTGTCAAATCCCAGAACATGTGTTTCATGTGTTTATCTCCGTAATAACTCAGTTTCCCAACTGCTTTTGCCTATAAAGACCCCCCACAAATTTTATTTGTGGGGAGGCATGACCCCCCTCTCGACCACCAGCTTTAATAAATGGCTTACTTATTAATTTAACATTTAATTGGGCTGCTTATCTAATTTCTAGTGATTTGCATATAACAGCACCATACCCAGTCAATTTTCTGATTTTTCATAAAGACAAGGCCTCGCTATACTGTCTAGGCTGGTCTTGAACTCCTGGGTTCAAGCGAGCCTCCTGCCTTGGCCTCCCAAAGTGCTAGGATTACAAGTATGAGCCACTGCACCTGGCCCAATCTTCTCTCTTATATCCTTCCTTTCTGCTGCTTGCACACTCCATCCCAAACAGGCCCCAGCACGCCCACTCCAGGTGTTTCTTCCACTAGAATTCCTTCTATCCCCATTCACTCTGCAACCCTCTCTCTCACAGCTCTTGAGTTTCTTCCAGGCCAAGGCTGTGCCTTGCAGTCTCACATTGTAACCTGGTAGTTAATATAGGCTCAATCAACCGGTACCAAAATATCAGTGCTGTTTGTCTCCCTGGTGATCCCAGCCCCTTCCACACTTAATCCATACCCACGTAACATGTTGGCCTTAAATGTTATATTATGCTTTCTTCCCCTTTCAGAGTTATTCTTTTGGCATGGTAGCTCACACCTGCAATCTTAGCACTTTGGGAGGCTGAGGCATGTGAATTGCTTGAGTCCAGGAATTCAAGACCAGCCTGGACAATATAATGAAAATTTGTCTCTACAAAAAAATTAAAAAATTTTTTAAATTAGCTCAATGTGGTGGCACATGCCTGTTGTCCCAGCTATTCTGGAGCCTGAGGTGGAAGGATCACCTGATTCCAGGAGGTCAAGGCTGCTGTGAGCCATGATCATGCCACTGAACTCCAGTCTGGGCAACAGAGTGAGACCCTAACTCAAAACAAAAAAGCTATTCTTTCATAATTTCTCTGAAACCAGAAAGGGGAGAAATCAGGGCACAAGTACACTTTCCCCCATGTCTCTTTACCCCAGAGTCCCTTAAAACTGTCTTACTTGAGAAAAAAGATAATTAAACATATGTAGTACATGAGGGAAATGACACATAAGAATAGTTATTGATGTGAGATAAAATTTAAGACAAACTAGGTACAACACCATCTTTTCGGGGTAGCTATTAAACCAAAAAAAAAAAGTATCTTGAAACTCTGACTGTGCAGAACTCTGTGTCTGAGGAAATTCTTAAGAAAAATGAGTTTGTAGAAATATCTGTAGAAGCAGAACTGACTTAAGTATTCAGGTGTGAGCCCTCGAATGTGTATCTAATCCCAAGCATTCACTTACCAAATAGTCGCTATGTGGGAGGCACCATGATAGGCTGGTGATAATAGCAATAGTCACTATATGGTGAATCCAACATGGTGCCAGGCAAATAAAAATATCATCTCATTTAATCCTCTCAGAAACCCCAATAAGACAGGTATCACCATCTCCATTTTACAAATAAGTAAATTGAGTCCCATAAAAGGTAATTCAGTTGCACAAGAGCTCACAAGTTTAAGTGGCAGAGCCCAGCTTTGAATCCAGACTTTTCAAATTTCAAACCACCTCTTATCCACCTTGCTTCACAGGGAAAACTTTGCAATATAATGGAAGAAATGACTCTCATAAAATAGTCGCAGGGCAAGAGAACATAGAACAAAGTGCTAAGCTTAAGCATAAGCACTGATAAATGGTGTTGATCTCTGATAGCTCTCTAAAGCAGTAACTGTTATCAATTCACTCATGTCTGAAAAAAAATTAACATGGATATTTACCGAGTGACTACTTTTGGCCAAATCCTGTGCAAGGTACCTTTAGATACATTAGGTAAGTTTTCTTTATCATGATCTGTGAAATAGGTATTGTTATTATTATTATTATCCACCATTTACAGAAAAGGAAACTGACACTGAAGTCAATCATTTGTTTGGGGCCATGTTTTTAAAATTGTGGTCTGACTTTTGAAATAGACTCTCTTTCCACCAAGTTGCTAAGATAGTAAGATATTAGTTCAAGTCCTGGTGTCCACTGTTGTCTTCTTTACTGACAGTATATCTGAGTGTGGCCTATGTGGAGACAAGCACTGTGGTGATGGGAGAGACAGGCTCCTCATGATGCCGTTTAAACCTATACATCCAGTCGTACTTGGAGCTAGGCCTGCTTTTGGATTTCTCCTGATTTGGCTAATTTAGTATGAATCATGTTTCTGTCACTTTCAACTGAAAGAGTCTTGAGATACATGGTGATTACTTATCAGGGGCCTACCCTGTACCACGTCCTTCAAGTCTATTAGGATGTAAGCCTTATAGTGGCAGGGACCTGATTTATTTTTATCTATACCACTCATTACCATCCACCATACTATAAATTGTACTTATTTAATTGACTTGTGTGTATCCCTATCCCCCTCCCCATAGAAGACAAACTCCATGTCTGGCTCCTGGTGCAAAGACTCCGGGCATGCTTATAGGGAACCCAGGAGCAAGGAGAGTTGTGAGTGGAGGAGTGACATGATCTAACTTATTCCAACAAGGTTACCCTGTGTTGAGAAGAGACTAAGGGGGAATACGAAGAGTGGAAGCCAATTCAGAGGCTTGGGCAATATCCGGACAGGAGATGATGATGACTTGGAAAAGAAGAGTAGCAATGGACACGGTGGGAAGTGGGCTGACTCTGGATGTATTTAGAGGTAGAGTCACTAGGATTTGATGACAAATTAGATGTGTAATACGAGACAAAGGAAAGAATCAAGGATAGCTTCAAGCTGGGTATGGTGGCTCATGCCTATAATCTCAGCACTTTTGGAGGTGGAGGTGAGAGGATTGCCTTAGCCCAGGGTTTTCAGACCAACCTGGGCAACATGGCAAGACTTCCTCTGTAGAACAAATCAAGAAATGAGCCAGTGATACATACCTGTGGTTCCAGCTACTCAGAAGGCTGAAGTGGAAGGATCGCCTGCCCAGCAGGTCAAGGTGGTGTTAGCCATGAATGTGCCACTGCACTCCAGCCTGGTGACAGACTGAGACTCTGACTCAAAAAAACAAAAACAAAAAAACAAAAAACAAACAACAAACAAAAAAAAACTTCAGAGATTTTGACTTAATTGTTCAGGTGTCTCTTTCTTCTCTCTAAACTGGTTTGTTTAAGAACGATGACATCCTTTTTGCCAGCTACTGATTCAGGAATAGGCATATGACCTGAGTATAGCCAATGGGATAGGATTGGATATATGCTTCTTCATAAAAAAACCACAGGCAGTGAGCCACCCTCT
This sequence comes from Carlito syrichta, assembly GCF_000164805.1. Taxonomy (NCBI): domain Eukaryota; kingdom Metazoa; phylum Chordata; class Mammalia; order Primates; family Tarsiidae; genus Carlito; species Carlito syrichta. The sequence goes on from NW_007182056.1 coordinate 6,053, forward strand.
TTTTCCTCTGCATGTAGTTGTGCCTGGGTGTGACACCTGGACCATCTGCAACCATCTTGTTACCAACCTGAGAACGAATTAACATGGAGCTGAGAGATGGAAGGTATTAGTATCTGGGTGACATTAATGAGCCAACAATCAACCAAGCCTAGCTCTGAACTTCCTCATTGTGAGACAGTATATTTTTGTATTACTTAAGATAGACTCAGATGGAATTTCTGCTTCTTGGACCTAAAGCATCCTCAACCAGGATGCTCTTTTGTAGGCTTTACCACTTATCCTTTTAGAATGAAGTACTGAAGAATTTAGAAATGTTTCCAATGTGTCCAAAACAACAGCTCCTACACTGTAACACTATCAGTTAAAGGAAAAGGTTTGGTAGAAAAAAAAAGGCTGGATCAGAAATGAGTTCTATGGTGATAGTAGGCAATAAATTATGTGTACATTGATTTATGACATGGAAGAAAACAGATCAGTTGCAGAACTGTGAGTGCAAAGCTATGGTTCCCTAGGGCAGTGTTTTTCCAACTATAGTTTGTGACCTACTAGTAGGTCATAGAAACAATTTAGTGGGTCTAGACCAGCATCAAAAAAACTGAATAGAACAAATAGAATGGAACAGATTAGATGGAATAGAATGGAAAAGATCAGAATGCACAGCACAGCATATAGTAAGGATCATTATCTTGTGGAACTTTTGTTTCCATGATATATTGATGTATGTGTTTACTGAGTCATCATGTAAGATGGATGTCTTACTGTGGGTCATTCATGGTCAAAAGGGTTTGGAAAATACTGTCTATGAATAAATTGAGGTACCAACCATCCCTCTTCAAACGCAATGACTCTCTAAATCACCAGCACAGACCAGTTGATTTGCTTTAATTATGCAAATGAATCTAACAGCTTCTCTAATAAAAATTATTTTCGCTGTGTGACAGTAATAAAATATTTCTACTTAAAGAAAAATAATACTCTAGATGCATGAATCAACAGGGCTCCAGGTCACAAAGCTGAGTCTCTGTGAGTTCCTTGGTTCCCAGACTGAGTTGTTGAGTAAGGCTTGCTTTGGGGGTCTCTCCCAGTAGTCTCTGTGGAATGCTCTCTGGTTTTTGCCTAAGTCTTACTTTTTTATGCTGACACTGGGGGAGGAGACAGAAGAGATTTATTTCCATGGCATTGTTGGTGAAAGTTACCTGGTATTGATGGGGATTCATATCAAAGCTTTTAAAAAATTATTAGAAATTGCCTCCCAAATTCCAATTTCCTTGTCCCAAGGGTTTTTGCAAATCACATATGTTTAGGACATAAAGCCTAAGGTGAAGTTTCTGTGCTCTGTCACACTCCCTCTTCCAACCTTTAATCTCAGGGCAGGAGTAATGGACAGCTCTGCTCCGTTTTAGAACCTGCCTGTGATATTGTCCCATTTCCAGCCTCAGGGCCTGTCCCAGTACCTGCCCCAAAGCCTCTGCCTAAGCACCAAGCAGCCCACAAGTGTCAGAGACTTATCACCCCTGAGAGCAATCTCCAATGAGTGATGGGAGCTGATAGACTCATGCTCCAGCATCCTGTCCATCCCAGGACAAATCCTGTGTGCTTCTTCAAGCTCCTGCAGAAACTGAATCCCCACTGCTCACAACTAGACCTTGATAATGTGTTCTATTTGCTTTCCCTCCATCCCTTCACACTCTTCCTTTTCCCTCCTTCCTCATCTTTGGGATAACCTCCCAAACAGAAGTCCTAACCTCCAAGTCCTTGTACGGGATTCAGCTTTTAGGGGAACTAGAAGAGAATCTAAATTCAACAGAATTTAATTGACTTGAGAAAAAACACAACTAAAGAAATTAATTTATGAACCCAAACAAAGCCTTTGCAATACCCTATACTTATATACAAGTGTCTTTATTTTTTTTATTTATTTATTTTTAGTTGGAGTCTCACTCCTTTTGCCTCAACCTTCCAAGTAGCTGGAACTACAGGCACGCGCTACCACACCTGGCTAATTTTTTATCTATTGTAGAGACGATGTCTTGCCAAGTTGCCCAGACTGGTCTCAAACCCACGGGCTCAGACAATCCACTCACCTTGGCCTCCCAAAGTACTGGGATTACAGGCTGAGCCGCCGAGCCTGGTCTGTACAAGTGTCTTTAAAAGAATAGGAAGGGATTTGGTAAAAGACTACTTGAGACAATGGAACTAGTTCTTGGAGGAACAAAAGAAATTGAAGTTGAAACTTAGAAATTAGCAGTGAAATTTAACAATCCTATAGAACAGAGCGTAGTCCTTGGGCCCATGTTCTCTCTAACTGGGAGCTGAAAAAGCCAAAAGTGGACAAGCAGCTGCTAAGAGCATGGAAAACTATGCTAGGGTACCCTACAAGCCACTCTTGTCTTCAGGAAGGTGCCAACAAGCGCCAACCACCCTATGGTACTGGTGTATATCTCTAGATAAAACAGGGGAATGAATAATGTGAAAATCTGTTCTGAGGAACAATCCTTCACAAATAAAAATCCAAGAGGAAAGAGAAAAAGAGCAATGAGAAAAACAATGATTTTAGAAATATGTCACTTTTTTTTGGAGTTGGGGTCTTGCTCTGTCACCCAGGCAAGAGTATAGTGGCACAGTCCTCCCACCTCAATCTTCTGAGTAGCTGAGACTACAGGAGGCCCACTACATCAGACTGCATTTATTCTTATTTATGTAGAGATGGGGTCTTGCCATTTGCCCAGACTGATCTCTCCTGGGATCAAGCAATCCTCCTGCCCAGAGTGCTGGGATTATAGGCATAAGCCACCACACTTGGTCTCATTATTTTCAAAATATGAAAAAATCTTTACTAGTTTTGAGGAAATTTGGAAGCCAGTTGAATTAATAAAGGCTCTAATAAACAAAATGCATTTGAGTGTCAAAATGCGGCATCAATTTCAAACACTCACAGAAATACAATCTGGTTTCCTAAACCCCATACTTAAAAGAGTTCCTTATGTAAATTAGTCTAGTAAAAAGTTAAAAACAGTTTATAATGTGTGATATTGGTTATTTTCACTCCTTAAATGTCTTAATAATATATTATTATAAGCGTTTTAAATATCTTCTGTGCTTCTCTTTATATTATTTATGGAGAAGATATTTTTAAAGTGATAAATTCTTGTTCAACCTTGCTTTAGAATATCACAGATGATGTTTTAGTGACATCTAGATTAATGGCATTTTCCTGCCCTGACATGCATGACAGAGTATGACACACAAAGCTGAGAACCTATAATTTTTTTCTATATTTAACTTTGGTCAGGGCCTTATTAGCGTTGAGTCAAGTTTTGGTTTCTGAATTTCTAGAGAGTTGCACAGAAGTTGGAAAAGGTCCAGAGAAAATACAGAAACCATTAAGAGGATGAAGGAACAGAACTAGGAGAAGAGGTAAAAGAAGTTGACAGGTTTCACCTTGAAAATTACAGGCCAAGGACTGATTTAATAACTTTCTTCAAGAGCAGGATGGTTTATTTGGAGGAGAATGCTAGCTGGCTTTTCTCCATCTCTATAGAGATGAAAAGCAGACAAAATTGGATTAGAATGTAACAAGAGAGTTCTTTTTTAACCTCAGGCAGAACTCAGCTGCAGAGGTGATTTCCATCACTGGCTAGCTTTGAAAATGCGTTCACTAGCCATTAGTTATGGGTAGTTTAGGCAACTCACTAGGGGAGGAAATCCCTTTCAACTCTATGTCTCCACGTATTTGCATTCTCAAAAGCCACGATAATAAGTTTAGTCAGCACATAGGAGAGAGCAGATTTTGCACACCGGAGTACAAGGTGACCAGAATATATCATCTTTTATTCTGAAGCTAGAAAGATTCAACATAAAATGACTATTAACTGTATGCCGAAGTTATGCATCACTAAGAGATAGTTGACAGATACTATTAATAAAGCTAGTGTTTCCCAAATTTCATAAAGGGATGAATGGAAGCCATGTTGAAATACATCATTCAAGTAAAATTGAATGATATTCATTACACATCTACAGTAAGTCCCTTACATACAAACAAGTTCTGTTTTGAGAGTGCATTTGTAAGTCCAAGTTGTTTGTTAAGTCCAACAAAGTTAGCCTAAGTACCCAACTAACACAATCAGCTATACCAGCTATATCACTGCTGCTTTTACACTTGCTTCTGGATATCCTGGACTTGAAATAAAGATACTGTATTCCTGTACTATATACAGTACCGTAAAGTACACAAAAGCACAACCACTTGTAGATGATGTAAGCACATGACAATGTATGCCAGACACTTGAACTAACTTACGTGATTGGGCATGCGAACACACGTTCACATCTTTGAAAGTTTGTAACTTGAAGGTTCATATGTAGGGGACTTACTGTATTGAACACCTGCTGTTTCAAGCAGTGCAGCGGGCAATGGGGAATCCAATATGACATGTCACTTCCCCCGGGAGTTGACAATCTGGTGAGAAAAGACACACACTACTGGCTAATCCTATGATAGGAAGAAGTACAACATGCTGAGGGATCCCCTGGGTAGAACCTCTAATCCAAAGGAGAGTTCAGGAAAGACTTTCTAAAAGGAGGCTCTGGGGATGAAATTTGGAGATAGATTAAGTGTCAAACTGGCAGGAGAGATTTCTTGTAGAGAAGCAGGTGAACGTTAAAGGAATAATAATAATACAGGGAATGAATATGTGTTCAGTGCTGACTATGGGCGCTGTATCAAGTGCTTAACCAGCATGAATACATTTAATCATTCTCTTATTGATTCATTCATCAAATATTTGGTCACCTGCTATGTTCTAGGAACTGTGCATACAATAGTGAGTGAAACACAGATCTTGCTCTTCTAAAGCTTAGTGCAATGAGGGATGCTATATAATAATTGAGCAATCCTATATGAATACTTCATTATGAAATCCTAAATAAGTTGCTGAAAATATGTGACATGTTTTTATAAAATAAAAAGTATCGCCAAACTGGATGTTTCTAAATGCATATGTCAATATACTTTAAGCATGATCAACTGCTCAGCTTTTAAAATTGTTAATGTACCAAACAGGACACCTAGTTAAAGCTTAGCGAAGAGGTGACAATATCCATGGAGCACATGTATTGACAAATAATATTAATAAAGTTAGTATTTCCCAAATTTCATAAAGGGACAAATGGAAGCCATGTTGAAACGTATCTAAGAAAAAGTGAAACTTAAAGATATTTGCTACATATCTACAGTAACTCCCCTACGTACAAACGAGTTCCATTCTGAGAGGCCGTTCTTAAGTCCTTAGCTATGTCAAATACAGTGCAGTACTAAAATGTCTTCATGTTAGACTATTTAGCATTTGTCTTTTTTCTCTGCCTTATCAAAGACTTCCAGAATTGCCACCACTCAGGTTAACTTGATGGAGTTGTTATTTTATGAAATAGTCTCTTTTAATCTTATCAAAACCCCTCTTTCATTAGTCTAGTCTGGGGTGGTCCAGAAAACAAGAGAGTGATGAGAGAAAAACCTGCTACACTGATTATAATAAACATGTTTTTGCATATGAAGAGGGTGGCTTTTAAACAGTCACTTCAAAATATTCTTCTTCAATGGTATTACAGGTAATCAATACAAAAATTTAATTTTGTTTTTACAGCCTAGATCTGATTACTCCTCGTTTGTCAGGTCTGGTTGGAAACTGAAAGACATTCTGAAAGATAATCAATTCTAGTCTCAGATAGTTTCTCACTTGTTTGTATATCATTAACCCATTAGGATAAAGACACCCATATGTGCACCAGGGGGAAGAGGAGAAGGGACCTGACAAAACAAACAAAATCCCCAAATACACACATTCACATGGTTTTATTAAAACATATATATATATATGGACTGGGTGTGGTGGCTCACGACTGTAATCCAAGCACTTTGGGAAGCTGAGGTGGGATGATTGTTTGAGCCCAGGAATTCAAGACAAGTCTGGACAGCATAGTGACCCAGACTCTACAGAAGAAAAAATTAAAATTAAAATTAGAAAACTAATCAGGCATGGTGGTAGTCCAAGCTACTCAGGAGGCTGAGGTAGAAGGAGCACTTGAGCTCAGGATTTGAAGACTGTAGTAAGCTGTGATTGTGCCACTGCACTCCAGCCTGGGCAACAGAGTGAGAACACAACTCAAAAAAACAAAACAAAACCCAACATATATATGTTTATATAAATGGTTTTATTAAAACATATATATATATATATGTTTATATATATGGTTCATTAAAATATGTTTACCTTTATATATATTTAAAATAAGTTTTTAATTTATAATTGGATAGTAGATTAGAACGGGGTGATGTTTTAGAATTATGTTTGGGAATACCAAACCTGAAGTGATAACTGCTTAAGAGGATGATTCTGTGTCTACATATGAGGAGGGATCCAAAAAAACCTGGAATTTATTTATTAAAAATTATGTATTCTTACGTGTTGAAACTCCAGTCAAAGTACACTCCATTTGATGCAATACACCTTTCGAGACACTTTTTCCACTGCTCAAAGCAGTTTTTGAATGAATCAGTTTGGGTGCCTTTTAATGCTTCTATCACATTTTGTTTCACCTGTTCCATATTGACAAAACATTTCCCTTTGAGGATTTTTTTCATTAGTGAAACAAAAGTTGCTGGGAGGGAGGAGGTCCAGGTGAATAGGGAAGGTGGGGCATGGGAGTCATGTCATTTTTGGTCAAAAACTGCTAAAGATGAAGTGGGCAATCACGTTGAAAGGATTTCCAAAAAAAATTCATTGAAGCCAAACATAGCATCTCACAACAATGCTAGCTAGTACATAGATGCCAATGGGTTCCTAGACACTTAGTATGGGGGAAGTCTGTACTACAAGGGGCTCACCCCCAAAAAAATAATTTCAGGATTTTTGGGTCCTGCCTCGTATATGCATATACGATTACATATATATGTATATGTATGTGCTTGTACGTGTGTATTATATGCACACACACTAAACTTAAATGTGCATAGTGAAAAATCAGGTGACCTTATAATAACAATGCCTAACTTTTTTTGGTTTAAACAACAGAAATCTATTTTCTCACAGGTCTGGGGACTAGAAGTCTGAGATCAAGGTCAGGCCTCCATCTGTGGCTTGCAGATGGCCACCTTCCTTCTGTGTCTTCGCCTGGTCTCCCCTCTGTGTGTGTCTGTGTCCTAATCTCTTTTTTTCCTGAGTTGGATTCTCACTCTGTCGCCCAGGCTGGAGTGCACTGACACTCTCACGACCACCATAGCCTTGACCTGCTAGGCTCAGGTGATCCTTCTGCCTCAGCTTTCAAAGTAGCTGGAACTACAGGCATGCACCACCATACCCAACCAATGTTTCCTGATTTATTGTAGAGATGAGGTCTCATTAAGTTGCCCAGGCTGGTCTCAAACCCATGGGCTCAGACAATCCTCTCACCTCTACCTCCCAATGTGCTGTGATTACAGGAGTGAGCCACTGCACCTGGCTTAATCTTCTCTTCTTATAAGAACACTAGTCATTGGTTGGGGCCTATCCATAAAACCTCAGTTAACCTTAATTACCTCTTTAAAGACCCTGTCTCAACATAATGTCTAATATTTATTGAGCAACTACTGACAGAAACTGCTTGTAATGCTTACACATGCTAACTAAGTTAATCCTCACAGCAATCATATGAGCCACGATATTTTATTATCCTCAGCATCACACATCTTAAATTTAACATGTTCAAACTGATGTCCTGCCAGCCCCCGTTGTAAACCTTCTTCATACACTCACCCTTCTCAGATTATGGAGATTTCCTCCTTCTTGTTGCTCATGACCGAAACCTGAAAGTTATCCTTGATTCCTCTTTCGCTCTCTCTTTCTCAGGTGCCCAAGATAAGCCATTGCCATTCACATTGTAGGCACCATAGATTTGTGTACTAAGTATAATTTTCCCGCAGCTGGCAGTTATAATAAAATAAGTATATTACAACAATTTCCTGAGTGATAGACGGGAAACGTCTTGATTACAGGCCACAAGGGTCTGTTGCATTAGCTACCACGGCCTCCTTTACTCCAGCCTTGTCCTCCTTTTGCCATTCTCAGCACAGCAGTCAGCATGACCCTGTAGGTCAGTTTACGCCATGCCTCTACCCAAAACCCTCCAATGTGCTTTCACTGGATAAAACTCAAAGTTCCTACAACAGTCCTACAAGCTCCATCTCTGAGTCTGCTTTGATTTCATCTCCATTACTGACCCTCCTACTCTGCCATGTTCACCTCCTTCCTGTGCCAGAAAAGCTTCCGCCTCAGTCCCTCCACACTTGTGTTCTGTCCCCTACACCCC